>NW_017729008.1:1359045-1365842 GCF_001723915.1 Gavialis gangeticus | reverse complement strand
AAAAAAAAAGCTGCACACTCACCAGGTGCTGCAGCAGTCATCAGGGCTTCTGAGGACTCATGGCAGAGCCTCCCATACAGCATGGGGCAATGGGGAGCAATGGGGATTGCCCCCCTGCCTGGCAGGATCCAGTGAGTGCAGGGCTTTTTCTTTTTTTATCTTTTTTTTTTTTTAAGAGCTGGGATGGTGGGGCCAGGCAGGGCAGCCATTGGCGGGCCTGGGAGAGGCTTAGGGGTCACACCATTGGCTTACGGGTTGCACCCAGAGAGTGATGGTGGATGGGTTGATATCAACCTAGAAAGCTGTGGGCAGTAGAGTCCCACAAGGCTTGGTCCTTGGACTGGCATTATTCAATGTCTTCATCATTGACTTGGATGACAGAGTTGAGAGCATCCTGTCCAAGTTCACAGATGATACTAAATTATGGGGCAAAGTTAACACAGCAAAGGTTAGGGAACTAATTGAGTCAGATCTGGACAGGTTGGAAAAATGGGCAGAACAAAATAGGATGCAATTCAACAAAGACAAGTGCAAAATGCTACATCTGGGCAAAAAGAACCACCAACACACTTACAGGCTGGGGGATGACCTTTTCAGCAGCACAGCAGGAGAAAGGGATCTTGGAGTCATAGCTGACTCCAAGATGAACATGAGTCGTCAATGTGACAAGGTGATCAACAAGGCTAACCACACTTTATCATGCATTAGTAGATGCATGATGAACAGGTCCAGGGAGGTGATGCTCCCCCTCTATGCGGCACTGGTCAGACTGCAATTGGAGTACTGCATACAGTTTTGGGTGCTGCACTTCAAGAGAGATATGGAGAATCTTGAGAGGGTTCAGAGGCCTGCAGGCAAGGCCCTACGAGGAGGGACTGAGGGACCTAGATCTCTTCAGCCTTCACAAGAGAAGGCTGAGAGGTGATCTTGTGGCTGCCTATAAATTCATCAAGAGGGCAGCAGGAAATACTAGGGCACCCCCAGAGTAACTAGGAACAATGGCCACAAATTGACAGAGAGCAGAATTAGGTTGGACATTAGAAAGAACTTCATCACAGTAAGGGTCACCAGAATCTGGGATGGGCTTTCAAGGGAGGTGGTGCTCTCCCCTACCTTTGGGGTCTTTAAGAGAAGGCTGGACAAGCATCTAGCTGGAGTCATCTGACCCCAGCACTCTTTCCTGCCCAGGGCAGGGGGTTGAACTCTATGACCTACTGAGGTCCCTTCCAACCCTAACATCTATGAATCTATGAGAGCGGGAGGGGGATGGGAGCTCGTGGCAGAGTCTCCTGCCACAGCATGGGGCAGTGGGATGCAGTGGGGATCACCCCCCCAACCTGGAAGCAGCTGGTGCATGTGGGGCTTTCTTTTTTTTTTTAAGTGTCGGGATGCTGGGGCTGGGCATGGCAGCTATTGTCCATTGACAAGGATGGGAGAGCGTGTGGGGGATGGGGCCTGTTTGATCTGGAGATTTGGCCAATTTGGCGGCAGCTGAATCTCTGAATCAGATTCAGCTGAATCGATTTGGGACAGTGATTCGAATCACCGAATTGAATCACTGTCCCCCAAATCGGCTGAATCTGAATCAAAAGTGAATACTAGCCGCTTTGCACAGGCATAATTACAATAAATATAATTTTCTCTCCTGACATCAAAGATCTTTAAGATTTTGCTGTATTTTTATGTAGAGATTTTCTTCCAGTCTAGTGCTAGAGATAATCAAGTAAATCTGCCATTTCTGTGCTGTAGAAATTTACATGAAGCTAGGAGTAACAAAAAGATACATTGTTGGGCACATTCTCTCTATTCAATTGCTTTTATAATGTCAAGAGCAAAATACCAATCAGAGTTATTAAGACAAACACCAATCATAAAATATTGAAAATCTCACTTGTTACCCAAAGTATCAGATTAGATAAGTGAAAATATTCAAGAATGTTTTCAATAGTCAATATTTTCTTATTCAATAATAACCACCCCAGGACTTAGGCTGACCTCCTCAGCATGGGCCCAGCTCATTTCTTTTGTCTCTAGGTATCCCATATATCCAGGATCTCCCATAGCCCCTATCCTTACCTATGGCCCTCACACCCAGAAACACAACCCAAATTGTTCCATACTCACAAAATCTATTGCCTCCAACATCCAGCATCCACACACACAGAATCCTACTCTACTCCAACTGCCCCAATACCCCCATCCTCTTCTACTGCCCTCTTATTCCTATCTTGATTCCTACAGCTTCCTGATCCCCTTGTATCCTATGCCTGACCCCATAGCATACTTCTTTTATGTTTTACTTACTAGAAATGCTGTGGAATCATCTGAGCTAGTTCAGTGCATTCTAGCCCTGGAGCCAAAAGCAATATGACTGCATCCAGGCTATTTCAAAGACTTGTTTATGTGGAACTAGCCTATGCACAACTTGCTCAAGAACCTCTGCATCATGCTGCTTCAGTCAGGGGCTGGATAAATCCATGATACAGGCTAGATCAGGCCTGTTGTCTGCCAAATGTATAGCTCTAAACTAAATCAACCAATTCTTGGAGAACACCTAGCTGTACAGTCCTTTGTTATCAAGCCATGATGGGTCTTTCCTGACTACGTAAGAGAGATTAAGTATATTGGCAAATGCTTTTGGTTAAAGACACTGAGGGCTAGGTCAAAATATTTTGCATAGGGGCCTAAGTAGCATTTAGGCAGAATTTTGGTGTCTACAAAGCGTCCAATGCCATTCCAAGCAGCTATAAAACTGCACAGGCACCTCATCGCTGGCTGTGTTCCAGAGCAAATGATGCCATGTATACTGCAATTTTCACTCAAATGAATGCTGGTGGTGGTGTGAATTAGGCACCTGTCTTCTATATAGCCTATATTCCAAGATTATGATTATCGCAGATTTAGGAGTCAACCTACATTCAGGCAGAAGCAGCAAGACATGCTTCTGTGCTTAGCATTTTGTATTGGCTCCTTGTTAGTGCCTTCTTGCTCAGTGTCCAGGTGATTTACTTCACTCAGCTATCTGTTTTCATGGACTGAATAGGGCATCCCAGGTGACTAACACTATTAATATAGATCACTCTCCTCGGGCAGCATACTTATTTGGAGGCACCTGTAAGAATGATTATAATCTAGTTCAGTCTGAACCCAATGAATTCAAGTCCCATTTCTGAAAATGTCTTAAAGTTTGCTGTTAGTGATTACTTCTGTGTTGTTGCCTAGCATCTTCAATCCTATGGCTGCAATAGCAGCTCTAGCCTAAGAAAGTATAGAGCAGATCTGATAATCAAAACCAAAAAAGACCTAAGAAAAGGGAATACATTGGAGTGAGTAAATAGTAAGCATTTCTGTAGCATTTATCATCTCACATATGTTTAGAAATTAATCCTTACCACATACATTAGGGCTGGGAAGTATTTAACTTGTGTGTATATGAGAGGGAGGAAAAGAGAGAAAATGAAAGAAAAAGTAAGAATTCCTGGGATACTTCCAAGGGACCATATATTTATTATTACAGAAATAAGCTTTGAGATTTCCTAGAGAAAATGCCACTCTACTTGCAAATTATATACTGTGTGAGCAAATTATATACTGTATGAGCATTCCTGAAGATGTACCCCACCAGAATAAGACATATTGCTGCTGTAAATTATTATCCAGAAGAAAAGTACAGTATCTCTTTTAGTATCTTCTTGCAAAAATCTTCCATGTGGCCCCCCCAAAAAAAGTTTTAACTAGAGTAGAAAATTCCATTTCTGTGTTCAGAACACCTTATTTCTGAATGATTTCTGAATTACTATTTTTATTTCCTTTTAGTTCAGGCTTTACCAACAATATATTAATTAAATATTTCAGAACTAGAATCAAAAGATTTCTGAGGGTGAACCCCCCACATTGTTCTGCCTTTAAAACCTGCATAGTGAGTTCTTCATTTACTGAACCTGACAGTGCAGTTTTCCTGATCTTAAAAGTGATGTTATGATCAGATTTCTTTTAGAACTGTCCAGGATTATTTTAAAGAAATGTTATTCTGTCTAAAAATGCCAGCTGATTTAAACCACATTTTTTTTTCATAGAACATACCAGTTTGTATTACATTTCGGAGATCCCAAATGAAATTATTCATCAAACCAGAGAGCTAAGCCCAACAGTCGCCAGTGGCATGGTGGTAGGGCACACCTAGCACAGGGTAGTCCAACTTTTTTAGTGACTCAGGGCCACATGCCCATCAGGCCACACTAGTGGAGGCTGCACCAGCAGGGCCCATGGGCCCCTGGCTCTGCACACTGAATAGTTCCCCACTTCATTGCTCATCTCTCCATTGCACCAGGCACTCTGATGCTACCCCACACTGCACTGCACTGCACACCTGGGTGCCCCCCTGCTGCACTGCATGCCCAGCACTGCCTCTGCTCTAAACAATGTGCCCAGCAACTCCCCTCTACTGCACCACATGCCTGGGAGCCTGGGACTGCAATTTAACCACATGAGGCTACATGAGGCCCACAGGCTGAAAGTTGGACAGCCATGACCTAGAACACCGGTGAAGGAAGGACAGTCTTTTGATCCTGTTTGGGGTGCTGTAACCATGAACTATTGGGGTTGGATATATTTTTTTAGTACTTGGTGAATAATCCAAAGACTGTGTATACAACAGGGAATGAGCACAATACATATAAATGTAAATGAGCTAGGGCTCTGGGAAGGGATCTCCTTAGTACAGACCTGAACAACAGGGCTAGAGACAGACATTCAAAAAGCCTGAGCCTGAATTGATTCAATCTTTGCAGGTTAGTCTAAGCTGCCTAGGCTGAATCAGTTTGTAACCACAAAGACACCCCCTCTGGACTGAAAAAATGCAGGCACATGCCTGCAGTGGCTCAGGCTAGAAGCCAGGGATGCTAGAGCAGCCCTCCCTTCCTTTCTACAATGCTGAGCTGAGTGGGGCATGGCAAGGCCCCAGCAGGATGCTCTGATTAGGGAGGGGTACCCCCTCAGTTGCTGGTCAGGGAGGGAGGCAGCTGGGATTTACACAGCATTTACTTACACAGCAGGGAGCATTTATCACCCCATCAGCAAAACAAAAGCATCTTTCATTAGTTCAAGCTTTTCTTAAACAACTTGTTCCAAAGAAGGAATGGAGGGACATTACCAGCCTCCTGTTGATTAGCTCCATTTAGCCCTAAGTGGCACAGTCCTGTCTGCTTTTGTCCTGTCTGCCACAGCACAGACCGCAGCCAGCATGTGATATGATAGCTAATGCTGAGAGGTGTCTGTGTAAGGCAGAGGGGAGTGGGGAAAGCATGTATCTTACCAAAATTCCCTTGCCTAATTTACATACAACTATTTAGACACTGAATGAAATTATTTCCTGATTTGGGTCCTAATAAAACACTGTGATTCTCCTATTGTAAAGTATTTTAATTACCTCTATTTTACAGATGGGAAAACTGAGGTACAAGAAAGCTAAATGACTTGTCAGAGGTCACATAAGTCAGGGCAGATCCACACTGTGAGCACAGGTCAGCTCACTCTCAGTCCTGTGCTTTAACAGGCAGGCAGTAGTGCTTCTCTAAATAGAATGAAGAGTTCTACACAAAACTATTTTAAGTTCATATTTTATGTTAACAGGCTTAATTGTACACCTGCATCACTGAATTTAGAGTCAGGAAATGTAGTTGACTAGAATGATATAAACTGACACATTCTGAAATGGTCTTTAACATCTCTCTATGGGTGATGACACAGCAGAATAAATGGGAACCTGAACATTGCTTTAATGACACCTCTTCTCTGCAGCTTCCAGATCTGGTAAATCACTCCAAAAATATCCTCAGTTCCACACATGAGAGGGGAAAGCATTTTGCTTGTCGGGAAAGGTCAGAGATGCTTTTCACTTTCATCTGCAATACTGGCAGCCCAGAGAAATCCAGATTAGTGGAGAAGGAAAATGATTCTTATGGTCAATTAATCTACTACTTCAATTCCCATCAGAGTGATAGCTGTGATCCCCAGGTGCTTTTTACTCTTAACAGGGGCTGTCTTAGTCTTCAATGACTTTTTGACAAATTCATTCATTAATTCATAAGTTAATTTGTCAGCCACACAAGAAAATTCAGTTAGATTAACTATATTGAATTCCACAATATCTTTAGTGTAGAATGGCTAACAGCATCATTTTGCAAAGGGAATGGAGTCCTTGTTGTAGCTGCATACAAACAATGCTACCCTAGTTTCTTTAATATTTCATTATTAAACCTTGTTTTGGTCTTTGATTGATGAAGCCTTAGTAAAATATGTCCTTCTTTTTCCCTCTACAGTGCATTCAGAGGCACATTTATCAAAGCTTAGCAATAGTACAGGCCTAATTCAATGTTCATCACTTTACCAAATGTGCTATGTAGTAGTAGCATGGCATGTTTTCAATTTGTGAATGAATTCAGTGCTTAGGAAAGTGAATGAGCCAGGAATAGTAGAGGCAGGGGTTATGCAAGCTTCTCTCCTAGTTCTGCCTGTGCTCCTCAAGGCAATTCATTCCAAAAGTCAGCATTATAAGCACTGAAAGTAGGACAATGGACTTCAGAGAGAAGTAGCTGTCCACTCATCAATGCACTTAGACAGAAAACTGAAATAAAGGAGAGTTAATTTTGCAGCATACTTGCCTTTATCCAGAATACCTTAGGCCTTGTCTTCTTTACAGAGTTCCATTGGCATAGCTATGTCAGCTAAGGGTATGATAAGTGTCAAGGAAAATTTTCATTGAATGCTGCCGATGCAGAGAGAATTAAAGTTGACAT
>NW_017729008.1:1336627-1354045 GCF_001723915.1 Gavialis gangeticus | reverse complement strand
AGCCCCTCCCTCAGGGGGAGATCCGTTCAACTGAGGACAGAGGCTACTCCGTAGGGACTGTCCCTCAGTTAGGTCTCCTCCAGCGTGGGCTCTCGCTGCTTTTCATACCTCGGTCGGTCTTGCATTGATTGATTCTCTGGTTACTGGACTGTTCTGGCTTGGACTCTGACTTCGTTTTCGGATCACCCTCAACACACTGACTACAACTTACCTGGCTTTCGACCTCGGCAATCACCTCAACCATCCGATTGTCCTTCGGGACTGGCGTCACGACACATTGAGTTACAGTTCGTCCTATCGTTTGTGTTTATCCTTTCATAAGCTGTCCAGCAGGCAGCCGCCCCTAGCTCCAGCTAGATAGCAAGGGCTTGCTGGTGAACCCTGTGAGCCAACAGACCCCTCTGTTTGTTCAGTGTTACCACCCACTGTAACTGAAGATAGTTGCCTACGCCTCAAAAGCGTAAGTTGAATAAACCCTCTTGTTTAAGAAACCACCACGCTTCCGTGCCGCTCAGTACTCCATTGCCAAAAACTCCCGCCTGTCCGCTCCAATTGCCACCACCCAGCCGCCCCACCGTGACCACGACCGTGAGCTTGGCTCGCCAGCTCCGGGGCAGTGACAATAAGATCAAACATAACAGCTATGCTGGCAAAATCAAAGTGCAAAAGCAGCTCTGGCATCTAGCATTAGAAGACAGCTTCCATTAATAGAGCTTCTGCTCTTCAAGGGAGCTGGTATGAGCATGCTGGCAGAAAATGTCTTTTGGCACAGCTGAAACTACATTAGGGGATTCTGCCACTATAGCTAGGCCACCATAATGATGGTGGCAGTATCCTCACAGTATAGACTAAGACGTAATCACCAAAATATCTATGGCCACAGGCTCTTGAGCCCACCTCAAGAGTTAGTATCCTGGAGTCATGCATGAAGTGTGCCTAATCTCCTAGGTAGACAAAATTCTTTGGGTAAATGTGATATCTCTTATTAGAGTAACTAAATAGTTAGAAAAAATGTTTTTTGCAAGCTTTTGGGCACAAACACCCTTCTTCAGGCATAGGGAGAGTCTGCTGGTGTTTTGTCTGCTCTCGGGTAGAATAGAAGCCAATATGCAAAATGCAGGTCTGTGAAAATACAAATGCATGGCAGTGAGGATCAGAGGTGATAGGAGACAAAAGGTGTGAGGCAGGTGTGGGGAAAGGGGGAATGTTGACCTGGTGATAGAATTTAGGGGCATTTGTACATGTGATGAAATTTGCCTTTAAAGTGGCTTAATTGCCCTTTTGCACTGCTTTAATGGTGTCACTGTTTCACTTGTGGTGGTGTATTTTGTTTTAATTGTGTCATGATGTACACGTGTGGTGGCATATTTTGCTTTAAATGACTTTGTTATGTAGCAAAGTAGAACACAACTGATATATTCTTGTTTGCTACAAAACAAAATGCAGCAATACATCTGTAGAAGGTGCAGGGAGAGCTGAAAGCCCAGGCATGCTCGGGGAAGCTCGGGCTTGGCAGGTTTCCAGCACTCTGTGCACCATCCTTGCCACCTTCTCCAGCTACCAGCACACCCAGCCACACTCCTGTCACCTTCCCACACGGCACCAGGGGCAAGCCAGCTCATTCCTGGGCAGGCCCTGGAAGTAGAAAGTCAGTGGGGGTGGCCCTGGGAGGTGCTGCCACCTTGGAGGGAAGGAACAAGTTCCCTCGCAGCTCAGGGGCTGTGCAACCCGGTGGCAGCTCATGCAGGAAGGCTCCACTGAAGGGGGGCAAAAAAAAAACGATGAGAGGCCCACTTTTTTTTTTTTTCCAGGGGAGCCTGCCTGCCTCTCCTGTGGCTGGGGGTTGAACTGCTGGCAGGCACCATGCCACTGAAGGAAGCACTGGGGTGCCCTGCAGCTCAGCCAGCTGTGTGAGATGTGGTTAGCCTCTGGGAGAAAAAAAAATAAGATAAGGCCCCTTGCCACTTTTTTCTTTTTTTTTGTCACGGAGCCTACCCATGCAAGCTGCCACTGGGTCGCAAAGCCCCTGAGCAACAGGGGGCCCAATCCTTCTCTTCATGGCACTGGCACCACCCAGGACCACCCAGGAGGGGTGCTAGCAGGTAGGCGCTGCCCAGGGAGTGCCATCTCCACAGTAGGAAGGACCAAGCCCTGCTACAGCTCAGGGCTCATTGGTAGCTTACCCCTCAGCTGTGGGAGAGGCAGGCAGGCTATGGGGAAAAAAAAAGTTTCAGGCCCCTCACTGCTTTTTTGTTTTTTGGTGGAGCCTGCCTGCAGCTGGGGCTGGGGAAGCAGGGAGGGGTGTTGTTGAGCTGACAGTGGGCTATCATTGCTCTGTCACAGTGATGGAAGTCCCTAAATTGAAACAGTGGGTTTTTAATCAAAACAATTAAAAACTCACCAATTAACAACCTACCATTTAAATTTAGGGAGAACTAAACCCCCATCACATGTACAAGCAGCTTCACTGGTAAAATGTAGAGAGGTTACCTGGGGTTATCAGAAGGCAAGCAGGTGCTAATGTACCATATATCCAATGACTATATTTAGTCCATGATTTTTTTGTATCCAGTAGATTTATGAAGTGAAGTTCATAGGCTTATCTGTGAAAGGTGTTTTATAAATTCCCTTTGAGGATTAGAACTGAGAAACTGGAGAGAGAGTGGTTGTCATGTGGCATGCACAGGTAATTGGGTATTTTTGTCTTTGATAGATTTTTGGTGTGGGTTCATTCTGGTACATAAATATTGTTCAGTTTCTCCTACATATTTTCCATCAGGGCTTTTAGTGCACTGGATTAGATATATTACATTTCTGGAGGTGCAGGTGTAAGATTTAGGAATGGAGATGGTTTTGTTTTGGGGTGTAGTTAGTGTAGGGGTGGTGATGTGGTGGCAGGTTTTTCCATTTTTTGTCCTGGTATGGTCTGAATCCATTTGATGTACTTTGGGCCATAGGGAGTTTGCTTCTGGTGATGAGGTTGACAAGATTTGATGCTTGTTTAAAGGCTAGGATGGGCTGTTCTGAAAAGAATTCTTTAAGAATTGGGTCTTTATCTAGTATGGATTGCAATATTTTTAAGCAACACTGCCTAATCCCCTATGCAGGAACCAGACTTGAATCCCTACATCTCTTGTTTGGCAGGTAGACAATAAAGGAAATGTTTTGTGATAGGAGACATTTCATAATCAGCATATAAATGGGCTGGTAAGTCTGTTTTCACAGTTCTACAAATCTTTTTTCATGTTTTCCGAGAGAAAGAAAGCCACAAAACAAATTTAGGAGGTCCATGCACTGTCCAGATGTGTGATGAGACACTGTGCAGAGGTATGTGGTTACACTTGCCTATAAAAATCATAGAAAATATTCCTTTGCTATTCTAATGAATACCAAGCATTTCCTTTTAGAATTCTGTTATTTTTCTCTTTACCCAAAAAACCTGTTATCCTCCCATTTCCTTCATGAATAGAGTGGCGGCTACATTCTGGTGTGACCCAGCTAAGATTTGTTTTTTTCTGTGACGGCGGCAGGAATGTACGAAACCCTTTATTAAATGTGTCAGTTTCAATGGAGCTGCATTGATATATACTAGTTTTTCCACCTATTCTTCCCTCTGGTCTCCCTAATGTACCTAGTCTTCTCTCTTTTAGATTAGATCTTTCCTGCAGTGGATTTTTTCATTTCCTTTATCTTGTACAGCATGGACCGTGTAGTTAGTGTGATTGTTTTGGTTTATGTATTAAGCACTATGTGCATATCCTTGAAAGGTACGATCATTATACTTAAATGTTCAAACTATTCATATTTAATTAGAATTAAAAATAGTATATGTCATTTTACATCATTCATATCAAGAAGTCATTTTAAATCTTGTTGTTATTTTGATATCTTTATGGATATAATCAGGACATTAGCTTGAAAAGGGTTCTGTCAGTGGTAACAGGGAAGGCAGAATAGCACTTGCAAAGGAAATAACTGGCATATTTTGGTATGAAGAGTTAGATTTTAGACCTGGCATGTTTTCAGAAATATTTTTGTATAGTCATGATTATATGATCTGAACTACTCCTAGAACTCTATAGAAGTTAAATTTAACTGTTAGCTGGCCTTAGTGTATGTTTTTATTTTAAAAGCTACAGATCACAGTTTGTCATGTATGTTTAATTAGACCCTACAGAAAATATTATAAAACCTTTACTTTTGGTTTTCCATTTCTATTTTCATGGAGGTTTTGCCATATATAATCATCCCAGGGATATGAATAGACTAGCAGCATGGAATATGTTGGTAACTTTTTTTTCCATGGAGAAAAAAAAAATAATTAAAAAAAAAAGAATTCATTCTCCACTCATTTAAATGAGACATAACAAAATGAGGAAAATCTAGAAAAAAAAAATGTAGCTTCAAGCAATAAAATTAATGATCTGACAAATGTAATTGCTTACAGTGTAGAGCAGAATGTCTTTGAATCATTTTGAATTATGGCAACCAGGAATCTATTCCTCATGACCTTGTATTTTTGTATATAGCCAGCAGTAATTAAAACAATGTTTGTATTTTTTAAGTTGTCCAGACTCAGTGACAGATGAGGGATTCTGGCCATTTATGAGATACAGAAATGTTCTAACACTTCAGTCCCTAACAATGATACAAGTCCTGTAGGAACAACATCAGAGACACAACTTCTTACCACATTCTCTGGATCTAATCTTGCACTTCCTGAACTCAGTGGCAAAGGTTCTATTAACATTAATGCTGACAGAATTATGGGGTATGTACAGACATTACACATAAGGTGCAGACAATTTTTGCCTCATCTGGCCACAGAAAGCAGTCTATAACCATGACCAAACACAAATGCACAGCTGCAGGTCACTTCATAACTGACTGATCAGGTGAAAATTTGAACCCTTTTTGCATGTGGGTTCAGATGAAGATGTTTCAAATGATATCTTCTGTAACTTCTGTCTGTGCTGCCTCCCAGACTGTTGCTGTTTTCATAATGGGAGTGGGGAAAAGGAGGGGAGGGAGTTTGGTTTGGGTTTTCTTTCAGCCCCTACTTGAAGGTAAGGTGGATGAATTGGAGCCCCCTCAGGTGGGGGGGGCTCCAGTTCAGCCACCCCACCCTCCAGCACTGGCTGAGGAACCTCAAGAACAAGCTCCCTCTTTTCCCTTTCCCCCCTCCCATTCAGAAAAGGGAGGGAGGAAGAGCCGTTGCTAGGGGAAGCCAGATGCAGGCTCCAGAGAGCAGCTAGATTCCCCTCCCTCCTAGAACCAACAGTGAACTTCTGTCTGGTGCAAGAGATCACTGTATTTCAGACCACTCCCTGCAAAGCGTTCTCAGTTACAGCAGGGAGATGCACTTCTGCCTGCACCCTTAGATAGACATAATGCTAAGTCAATCTAAGTTCCAATTTATAGACATGTTTGAGGTGGTTAGATCAGGCAAAAAAAAAAAAAAGGCTGGCTTCATTCAACAAGCTCCTGTACATGTTCAGAGTACAACCCCGGAGCCATGAAAGCCCAGATGCTCACCCCAGACCCAGGGCAGCACTTTTCCTACCCCGGCTTTCACACTGACCTGGGTATTTTTAGCTTCCCGACCTTCCTAGCCCCAGAGGGACCAACCCCAATGAGCCCATCAACACCCCTGCAAAACTTGCTGCCCCTCCTGATCCTGCTTGCCCCCCACTCCAACTTTCTTAGATTGGGTTCCTGCCATGACTCCCTGTACCAGTGAATGCGTGTACATGCTACATCCAATCTATGATTGTGCAGCTTACAATAAGCCATATGATCACAGATTGGGTACTGAGAATGTGTGTATGTACCTATAGAGATCATTGAAAATAGAGATGGCAGGTACTTCATGCAGATACTTAGCCCAACCTCTTGCCCAAAGGCAGGATTAGATGCACTTAAATATTTCCTGAAAGTTGTAGATCAGGCCCTATATTTTGTTGCCAGAAGTGATATTGTACATAGTTGTTACTACTAGAAATAATCCACAATAATATTGAAAATCCAAATAATTATTAGTGTCATGAGTAATAACATACCTCATTTATCATTGGGTCACTGAGTTCTCTGAGTTCAGAGAGGGACCTGGATCTTTGCATAGTTAAGTCTATAAAAGCAATATACTTTTTTTAGAATTGGGTATTTGTTATTTTTGCAAAACACTAATAAACCCCAGAAACTACAGTAAATTATCACAAAATGTCATTTTAGCATGCAATATCACTTTTTTTGTCCCAGAAGGAATTTTATCAATGGTCCCCAAAAACTGAAAGAGAGGGCTGTGACAGGTAAGGGTGTTTTGTCCTCCCTGGCGTCTGGCACCCCTAGTGGCCACACTGGCCTACCCAGTTTCCTCAGCTTGCTATCTCTTGTCTGCCATTACTTGACATTGAATATATAAAGGAGAGGCTGCCCATAGAGGCCAGCACAGCCTATTTCTTGGTGCCTTTTACTTCTTTGCCCTTACCTATGGGTGTACCCCCTCTTTACGAGCATCTTAGTCACCATAGAGTCTAGAATAATGGCATCCAGCCTTCCCCATAGTCATGGCCAGGCCTTCCAGATGACTCCCAGTGGTCCCTTCATAGCAAACCTCTACATCCTAATTAACACTGGGCCTTGGGCCCCGCAACCCTTGTCCAAGCTTTTATCTGCCTGACTTTAGCCCTTTTTAGCTGGCTGAGACCCTTCAGCCTAAGTCCACTGCCTTGGACCCTAGCTTCCTGGGTCTCAGATCCAGTACCAGAGAGTGCCTCTCAGGCACCCCACTTGTGGCCTCCTCCACCCTTGCAGCCACAACTCAGTATTCTGGTCACAGACTTAAATAAAGAAAACAAGACCAACACACAGAGAGTTAATTATCTGGTTCTAACTCAACCTCAACCCCCTCGAGGCCATAACCTTTGTCACCTTCATAAGAAGTGGCCTCAGTTCTCCCAGCCCCAGGGTGCCTCCTTTCCTCTGGCAGCTAGCTCTGTCTGCCAGCTCCTTCCCCTGCAGCCTGCAGGCCTCAACTGCCTGCCCCAGCTCAGAGTGCAGGCTGATATGCAGCCAAGCCTAGCCCCTTCTGGTCAGCTGACTACCCCCCTGGAGATGTGCCCAGTGGCTCCTACTCAGCCTAATGAGTTGTTGGGCTGTCCCAAGGTTTTTAGCAGGCTCCGGTCTCAAGGCTGGAGTTCTTGTTGGGGCTGGCTTTTGCAGCACTCTGTGGGCTACAAAAGTCCTGCTTGCCCCTCTGATTGCAGTTAACAGGGTGGGAGTTCCCTGTCACATGGATAGTTTCAATTAAATGCTGACCTTGCTAATTTACCATAAAGTCTTAAAAATCAGAAACAAATATCACAAAGAAAACAAAGACTTAAAGCCAAAAGTCTCAGAGGATCCCCAAGTTCTCTGGGGCTAACCTGTCAGAAGAGAACACCAGCTGTTCCAGCCTGTTGCTCATGTTCCCTGGAGCATAGTACACAGATTACTTCATACATCAGGAGTTTGAAGGAGCATTTAACTGCACTTAGTGAGCTGCTCAGTTTTTAAGAGATAACAGTTCATCTTAAACCTGCCTGTGTCCAAAGCTTTTATGTACAAAGGCAGTCAATATGCAGTCCAGGCACTCTCAAAATAAGATCCACATGAATGCAAATACTATGTTTGGAAAACATGCTTGTGGTGCTGGCTCTGTGCCACATACTTAGTAAAGGAATTTTATAGACTTCAAGGCCAGCAGTAGTAATAATATCAATTGTGAGACAAAACATTTAAAAAGCATGAATATTTCAGTTCTTGTTGCAAACTATTGGATCAGCACCTACCGTTGTAATAAACTATGTTCTACTAGGAATTAACATAATGAAGGAATGCAGTTGCAGGCCAACCTGAAGTAAACTTTCTTCCTCAAGTTACTGGCGTGTAGGGACTTATCCAGTGCTCACTGAAATCAATGGAGAGACTGCCAGTGGCCTCAGTGGACTCTGGATAAAGCCCAAACAGAGCACCTTTTTGTCTGGTAAAATTTCAGTCCTGATAGACACGGTTTCAGTTCCAACCCTGCAAACACATAGGCTGGAGTTTTCAAAGGACAGAAAAGAGTTTGGCAGAAACATACTATTGACATTTCATGGGAGTTGGATACTTACATTTTTTTAACTCTAATGAAAATCCCAGCTGTAAGCATGTGTGTAACTCTACTCACATGAATAATACTATTGATTCTGGATGGACTCTACAAGTGAATAGCAGGAAGAGAATTAGATAGATGTTTATAAGTTAAGTTACCCTCACAGCAGAGGTGAAGAAGTTGATGCTGAGAGGCAGTAACAGGCTGGCAGGCCTCTCACAAGAGTATGAGACTAAGCAGGTAAGTTAGTTTAGACCAGCCCCTGTTTGCTAGTATGCTTATTTAAACTGAGCATAAACTTTGCATTCGTTGAGTTTTAGCTGTTCATTGCCTATATTATTCTCCATCCCCTTTTTGATTACTTCTGTCCGCTGAGAAGTTATCACTACTGAGGTGCCCTCAGTTCTGTCAAGAGAGATATCCTTTTCCTGAGAGGTTTCAACTAATTCAAATGCATGAGCAAGTTTTAGTATTTTAAATGATTCTTTCCCACCCATATTATCCTCTACATGTGTATATTGATATTCATCATGCCCTGCAATAATCTTTGGTTGTGGAGAATTAAAATTTAATTGACTGACAGATTAATGACTCGATATTCCTCCACAAAGGGCACATTTTGACATACTTTAAATTGTTTCTTTTAAGATGTGCTACAAAAGGTTTGGTTCCTTAAGTTTCTATAATTATTATTTGCTAAGAACCAGATTCTGATGCCTTTACACATAATAAATAGTACTTCATACTAAAGTATTATTTATTAAATAGTAGAGATCAAAAAAGCTTAAAACACTCATTAAGCTACTGTGGTTAAGGCATGTCAATCTCCATGGCCAACGGTACACAAGGGAATCATGTGACCAGATTAACTTCCAGCTGTCTCTGACTCCCCATTAATGGCTGAGTCACCCGGAGTGGCCAGTGGCATGTGGCTGAAGCAAAGTTCAAATAAACATCTCTGGAGCCATCATGAGATATTTTAACCATTCTGCCAGCATGTCCCTTTTATACCACAAGTAATCCCACTGAAGTCAAAGGTATAAATTTTATTTACATAAGTATAAGTATCAGAATCAGGCTGTAGACCTTTATGCTGCTGTTACCACTTAGTGAATTCACATGCACTAAAATGTACTGAGGAACATTTTGGGTCAATATTCATATAGCATACCCACCATGAATCCATCAAAGCAAGGAAATGAAGAATTCAGCTACAGGATAGCATATTCCCTCTACTTCTTGACTCACAGACCTACATTTTATCATTACCATCCAAAAGTCATTTTAGAACTCAGTCCTAACTGTAGATTCAAAACCTGGCACCCAGGTCAGGTCAGGTCACGTCACGTCACGTCACGTCACGTCAAGTCAACTTTTATGGCTGAGCAAAAATTTGTCTAGTATTATCTACTAATTTATATTAACCATAGACCTGATCTCTCTCACACAATACTAAATATCATGCTCATTAGAGAGATGAATGCCATGGCATTAAATGGAGGTAAGCTGTAACCAGAATAGCCAGTTTTAGTGGGAACAGCCCCACATTAGCATTTTAATCAGTATATATTTTATTAAATTCTAAATTTTTACAAGGATTTTTCATTAATTAAATTGAAATTAATAAAGTACTTCTGATATGCTATGGCATTCAGTTCACCATTTAATGTAATCACAAAACACCTGAATTTGATATAAGTACTTTACTCTCATGGGTAAAATAAAATGATGATTAGGATGTTTAAGAGGAAACCTAAAAACCCTAACTCCTGATTGTTTGATTAGAAAATGTTAGTATATTCTTTCCAATAACAAAATGCATATTTTTTATATAATGCACAATGAGGTTAATTATATGGTATCTCCTCACATGCTGACGAAAGCTGGTTTGCATGTTAATGTAGGGAAGAAACAGCATTAAGATTGTCAGTGCTGGACATGCTTCAGTGTTGCCTTTTAATTAAAACTTCAAATTTCTGAGAGAATAGCTGGAAAAGAATGTACTGTAATCTTACACAAGAGTTAGGCTTACAAAACACAACAGTCACATGGGCTTGTTTCCTGTCACACACTGTTAGCATCAATGACATTACTTTTGCCAAGTTCACTTGATCTATGCATAAAAGAGATGCTTACTTTTCAAGAGTAATTTGCCCAGCAATACTAAAAACATCCAAAATTCCTTCACAATTAACAAGCCTCCCCTCATAGCCATTATTAATATGTGGCAAATACCATTCAAGGAAAAACAAAATACTTAGCTACTGCCCTTGCAGCATTTTCTTTGTGTGTGTATGTACTCTTTTCATGGAGTTGCGGTTTGTTTTGTGTGTACATGTTTGTATTACTTACTTATTTATTTTCAGCATCTTTCATTAATTCCTACATTGCTGCAGTTCCACTGTTATCCATGGAATCTGAGACAGCTGAGAATTTCTTCAAAGACAGAGTTATGTCCAAAATGAGCCATAATCCAAGGGGAAAAATGATTTATATCTGATTCTGGTTCTGATTTATATCATTCTCTCCAGGCAATAAGTGAATATCATATTTTCAAAGCTAGGGTGTCAGACTTAACTAAAGGTATATTAAATACAACAGGCTGAATTCTTTGTCACTTGCATTGCTTTAAATTGAAAGTACAGTCATTACTGTGAGATGCTCTATAGTTACATGGGTGTTAATAAGAGCCTAATTTGGCTTAACATTTCTAGATCTTCTCCTTAATAATAATATATCTCAAATTAGAACATCAACAGACTAATATTTGGACATTTGGTTCATTCAGGATTACATTTATTATTAATATACTGATTAGAATACTTTCTGTAGAAAAAGCAGAATAAATAAGATAGGAATAAATCATTTTCTTTTTGAACTTTCAGTGAATAAGATTATTTAGCCAGTGTACTTCAACAGGAGCTAAAACATTTAATCAGAACAAAGTTCTTTGAGTAAAAGTGGTATCTTTTATTAGACAAAACTAAAGAGCTGGATAATTTGTTTTTTACAAGCTTTCAGGCACAAATACCCTTCTTTAGACATAGGGAGAGTCTGCTGGTGTTTGTGTGGGATAGAAGCTTAAGCCATTATGCAAAATGCAGGTCTGGGAAAATGCAAATGCATGACAGGGGCGATCAGAGGGGGAGTTAATAGGTTGAGATAGGTTGGGGGAAAGAGTCAGGGTTTGAATTGCATTCTGACTTGGGGGGGAGGGGGTCTACAGTGGCGGCAGCCAGGAGCCGCCACCACCACCACCACCTGAGGCATGGGGCAGACTAGGGGGCCCTTGTCTCTTATGGGGGAACTCAAGTCTCTTAAGGGGGGACTCAGCCCCCCCAAACTTCCCCATAATTTGAACCTTGGGAAGAGGGGAATGTTGACTTGGTGACAGAATGTAGCTGGTAAAATGTGGAGAGGTTACCTGGGGTTATCAGATGTTAGGCAGGTTATAATATGTCTTATATCCAATGTCTGTATTTAGTTCATGATTTTTTGTATCCAGTAGATTTATGAAGTGGAGTTCATAGGCTCATCTGTGAAAGGTGTTTTGTAAATTCCCTTTGAGGATTAGAACTGAGAGACTGGAGAGAGTGTGGTTGTCTTGTAGCAACCACAGGTAATTGGGTATTTTTGTCTTTGATAGATTTTTGGTGTGCATTCATTCTGGTACACAGTTGTTGTTTGGTTTCTCCTACATATTTTCCATCAGGGCATTCAGTGCATTGGCTGAGATATATTACATTTCTGGAGGTGCAGGTATAAGATCCAGGAGTAGCGATGTTTCTGTTGTGGAATGTAGTTATTGTGGGAGTGGTGAAGATGTGTTGGGAGGTTTTACATTTCTTGTCCCAGCATGCTCTGGATCCATTCAGTGCACTTTGGGCCATAGGAAGTTTTCTTTTGGTGATGAGGTTGATGGGGCTTGGTGCCTGTTTAAGGCTAGGATGGGTGGCTCTGTATTAATGCCAAAGTTGTACTTAATAAACAAACAAGATCCTTTTCCTTGAAGGAGGGGTTTCACTGTGATGCATTTGCATTTATAATATTTGTTTTTAAAATTTCTTCTTGCTCATATTTATCTTAAAGAAATTATCAAAGTGAGATGATTTGGCTTGTACTTTCTGGGCAGAAGTGCATAAACTTCTAACACTCTACAGCATTCCAGAACAAACACAAAACATTATTAGACTTTTATATAAAACTATATCACAACTTAAGAAACTGAGCAGTTATAGTCTTTAAGACAACTGAGCAGTTGTCTTGCTTCAAAGGCAAACCATTTTTTTTTAAATTTAAATAATAGAATCACAGAGAAGTAGGGCTGGAAGGGACCTCCAGAGGTTATCACGTCTGTCTCCCTGCCTGAAACAGAATAATCTCTATCCAAACTATTCTATTCAAACCATAAGCTAAACTCTACCTAAGAATACCCTCAACCTTGACACAACACAGACGTAGTGCCCTAACCTGCCACAGGAAAAACAGGAGAGCTGTGACAGCCAATATCCTGCTTCTATGAAATGTTGTCAATATATGCTCAAGGGATCCTAGGTTGAGGGCCATATCACCCCCACTACAGAGAAAGTGATAACCTCCACAGTCCATACCAATCTGACCATGTGGTAAAATTCCTTTCTGACCCCAAATATGATGGTCCATTTGACCTTCAGTGGATAGGCAAGACCCTTTAGCCAGGAACCTCTGGTTTGGGTTCCAGTAGGCATTGACACACCCCAAAGTCCCCAACCTTGACTATAGCTAACACCCAATACCTCTGAGGAAGGCTTAAAAACACCCTGATACGTGTAGCAGAAAAGGGCAGGAGAAACCAGCAAAGCCCAGAGGCATGGGAAATGCCCATAGTAGACCATAGGCATAGCTACACCTAGACCATCCCCAACCAGTGGTTGTTCAACCTGTTCTTGAACATCTCCAGGCATGAAGAGTCCACACCTTTCCTAAGCAGTCTATTCCACTGCCTCACTATTCTCACAATAAAGAAGTTTTTCCAGATATCCAATCTAAACTTAGTTTGCTGCAACTTCAAGCTATTGGTCTGCATCCTTCTCTCTGCAGCAAGACAGAAAGGTGCTTTTCCTCTTCTTTATGGCAGCCCTTCAAGTATTTGAAGACTGCTACCATGTCCTCTCTTAAGTACCTTTTCTGCAAGATGAACTTGCCTAGCTCCTTCAGCCTCTTCTCATATCACTTGCCTCCCAAGCCCTTGATCATCTTTGTTGCCTACTTCTGGGCCCTCTCTAACTTCTCTATGTCCTTTTTAAAAATGTGGAGCCCAGAACTGCACATTGTACTCCAGATGAGGCCTAACCAGTGCTGAGTAGAGAGGCATGTTCACTTCTCACGTCTTGCATCTAAAACTGAGAATCTATTGATTCAGCCCAAAACTGCATTGGCCTTTTGTGTAGCTGCATCACGCTGCAGACTCATACTGAGTCTGGTCTACCAAGACTCCCAAGTCCTTTTCAGTAGTGCTGCCATCCAGTCAAATGTCACCCATTTTATAGATGTGTTTCTGATTATTCCTCCCAAGGTTTAGTACCTTGCACTTGTCTGCATTGAACTTCACCCTGTTAGCTCTAGCTCTACTTTCCAGTCTCTCAAGATCCTTCTGAATTATGCTCACATTCTCCAACATGCTCACAGTCCTTCCCAGTTTTATGTAATCTGCAAATTTGCTCATGAAACTTTCTGTGCCAGCATCCAAATTGTTACTAAACACATTGTACAGCACCGGGCCCAGGAAAGACCCCTGTGGGACTGCACTTGAAACCTCCTGCCATTCTGACATGGACCTGTTAATAGTTACCCTTTGTTTCTAGCTACTGACCCAGTAATCTATCCACCTTATAGAAGTTTTATCTAGTCCACATTTCTCCAAGTTATTTATTAGAAGGTTGTGTGGGACTTTGTCAAAAGACTTAATGAAGTCCAGATATACTAAATGTACATGAATATTAGATGACCCTAAATATAAGATGAACCTCCAATAATTAGATTCTATACATGGAAAACATATAAATTTGTTATAATTTTCCAGGGGTGTTGGTTGTAGTTGTATTGGTCTAAGGACATAGGGAGACAAGATTCTTTGGGTAAATCTGATATCTTTTGTTAAACCAACTAAAATAGTTGGAAAAATTCTTCTTTGCAAGCTTTTGGATACAAACACCCTTCTTCAGGCAGAGGGAGCATTTGCAGTTGTTTTGTGCTCTCCTGGATCGGATGGAAGGCATACTGGTTTTCATCCCAAACAGGAGAGCACAAAACAATTGCAGATGCTCCCTCTGCCTGAAGAAGGGTGTTTGTACCCAAGAGATTGTAACGAATATGTTTTCCAACTATTCTAGTTAGCCTAATAAAAACATATTATACTTTTCCAGGCATAGAATCTAATTAGTGGAGGTCTGTATGGAATGTGTCCCCCTCCCACAGCAAGAAAAATAAATTTGCAGGATCAGATATTGCCCTTGCCCTCTGCCCCCTCAACACCTTCCCTTTTTATCCCCTTGCCCCTTCCTTACAGTTAGACCATGGTCTCCCTGAGGACATGGCAGTGCGGAGCAAATTTGAAAACAACAACCTTGAAATAAACATACATGTGGTAATTTGTATATAGTACCCAAAGGCTTAGTTCATCCAGAATTGATGCATTTTACCCTTTTTGAAACTGCTGCAGATTTTAGCACAGATACTCTATAAACACACTTTTAAGCATCACTTGTGTACCTACTTCTACATAGTACGAACTATGCATGATACTACTCCAAAATCAAAAAGCTCATGCTTAACTATATAGTTCATTGGGCTGGGCCCCAGCAGAGTCAACAGCATTTCCATCCATAGTATCCCCACAGCCCAGCACTCCTGATTATGTATGTGTACTCCAGATACCCCCACCACATCCACCTCCACTTTCTGATTTGGTGGCCTCTAATAAATCCCCATCATTATATTGGTACTGCATCTTTCACCTTTCATAACCCAAATGCACTCGGTTCTACTGGCTTCTTCCTTCTGAACCACAGAACAAGTGTATGTGGATTTTTTTGACATTGAAGGCAACAACACTACCTTGTCTCCCAACCCTGTTCTTTCAAAACAGAGTGTTTTGATGTTCACATTCCAGTTATAAGAGCTGGCCCACCAGGTCTTGGCGATGCCAATGAGATCATAGTTCTTTTCACAGGTTGCACCTTTCAACTTATATTGTTTATTCCCTGTACTTATAGCACTTGTATACATGTATCAGACATATTTTACGTTTTGATCTACTCACTTCCCTTTTCAGAGTTGTTGCAGTTCTGTAACTCTCTGGCCCTTTCCCAGAGTTAATACAACAGTGGCCAAATTCTGCTTTAAATGATCATGTGAGGACCTAATATAATTATCTACTTGAGGTCACACTTGACCTCAGTGTAATGGGCACCATACTGAGAAAAAGTGGGTTTTTTTCTGTTACACAAAATGGTTGTGCTCAGAGGTATACCTGCTGAGCTGTGCTGCTGCTGTGATATAGATATACCCCCAAACTGTAAGTTAGTAAGACTCGGAACCCTACAACTTTTATTCCCATGAATGCCACCTTTATCCTGGGTTGCTAATAGACCGGACAGTAGAGATAAGATTCTTTCCATTTTCTATAGTCTGTGTAAGGCATGACAACATTAGAACTGATTGAACCTACTAGAAGGGGATGGGAGCATCTTCAGGGGACATAGCTCTAGGGAACTCACATGACTCCTGTGCTCCTTTTAGGATGTGTGGTTTCATACTACTCACAATGCAGGGCATTGCCCAGAAGACATCATCTGAACCCATATGAATAAAGATTGCAGGAGTGGTTCCTAGGTGAATAAGCTATAGTCCAGTTGCTAAGAGAAAATAATGCAGCAACAAGCAAAGTATAATGGCAACAAATTTCCTTTTAGAGAAGTTACCTCTCTTTCTTAATCCATATCTGAGTTGTGGGGGATTAGTATAAATAATTTTCATGAGTAAAGACTAATGGCTATATATTAATTAGCTTCAGTGGTCTTTAGGTTATAGCGATAAGAAAAGCAATATAGGAAAGAAATAACACAGAATTATAAATTGAAGGATTTCCTCCCAGACAAATTTGAGATCTGTATGTATAAAGCATATTCTTCTTATATAAATGTAGTTTTTTTTTATTTTTTGCAATCACAATGAAGATTTAATCTCTGACTGCTCAGTGTCTTCATTACTTGATCTCACAATTTTTTAGAAGCAGGGATTAACCTTGTTTCCAGATAAAATTAAGGGGTGCTATGAAAGGTTTGTTATGCCCAAACTGGCTCAAAAAATCCTGTTTTTATGACATCTCCCTGATGCCAAAGAAATAATTGTAACATTACACATTTAGCATTCTGTTTCTCCAGTGGAAAATTACTTGGGAGGCAAGAACAAGTATATCTACATAATCCTTAATATAAGTTTGTCTGACCTATTCTTAAAAATCTGTAGGGATGAGAATTCTACTAGGTAACCTGTTCCAGTGTGTATCTAGCCTTAATGTTTAAATATTTTCTTAATATCTAATTAAACTTTTTTTTACTGAAAATTACATTGTCCAGCCTCCAGTGGATGTGATAAAATTGATCACCATCATCTTTATAACGACCTTTTATGTATTTGAAGAATATCATGTTTCATGTCCATTCTGACGAGTTAGGGGGATGGACCAAGGTGGTCAAGGGCCCTAAGGCTTGCCGCACCAAGGTCCCTGCCCCACCGGAGCTTAGCAACAGGTATGAACCTCTTGCAGCCCCAGCAGAGCCTGCTGAGTTGCCAGCTCCTGCAGGCAACACAGGCTCAACTGCAGCTACCGCTCCCGCTCTCCCCAAGACAAAACATAAAATGTTTGTTGTGGGAGACTCCATCCTGAGGGGGACTGAGGGGGTAATCTGCTGTCCCAACCCCTTAGCCTGGGAAGTCTGCTGCTTCCTGGGGGCCCATATCTGAGACATTGCGGAGAAGATCCCTAAGCTTCTCCACCCCATAGACCACTATCCCATGCTCCTTATTCATGTGGGCACCAATGACATGGCTTGGAGCACTCCCAGGCGGGTCATGGGGCACTACAGGGATTTGGAAGTGGGGCTAAAGGGGCTGAGGGCATGGGTGGTGTTTTTGTTAATCCTCCCAGTCTCAGGGTATGGTCTGAGGACGGAGAAGAGGATCCAGGTAGTGAACCAAAGACTGTGGCACTGGTGTCATCAGGAAAGCTTTGGCTTCCATGA
>NW_017729008.1:1331322-1331627 GCF_001723915.1 Gavialis gangeticus | reverse complement strand
GCTTTGGCTTCCATGACCACAGCCTGCTCTTTGGTGAGAGAGGCAGCGAGCTTCTGGGAAGAGATGGCCTCTACCTCTCTCCCCTGGGGAGGAGGCTCTTCTCAGCCAGACTGGCTGACCTGCTCCACTGGGCTTTAAACTAAGCCCGCTGGGGGATGGGGGAACTACTGCCACTGCTGGCCCGCTGATCAACACTTGCAAAGGCAGCAGGCCAAGGCAGTTAAGGGAGCTCACCCCTGCTCCACCCCTGGTACAATCTTTGGGAAGGCAAGAGCCCCCAAGGGGACACTTGCTTGCCTGTACAC
>NW_017729008.1:1288514-1331311 GCF_001723915.1 Gavialis gangeticus | reverse complement strand
GGTGACCACCAGTATCTGGGGGAATGTCTGTTCACCAGAGAGCCCCAAAGGATAACAAGGTCAGAGGTTGAGAAATGCTGTTCTAGATCCACAACCTTGTGTTCATCATTTCTTGTTGGCTAGATCTAAGTCGTTTCCTACTGAGCCTCTGAGCTCTTTCTAAAGGTGCCTAACTCCCCATTGATGACCCCTTGCAGAGTCTGGTGTTCTTTTCTATCCAGATGTCATGCCTCTGGCTTCTTTTTTCTGGCAAATGTAGTCACCAAACTGAAGTCAATAGTAGGTAATACATACTGTAGAAAAACTTCCTGAAAACCAGTCTGTTCCATGAAGTATCCTAACCACAGTGATACCATGCTTAGATTCTGTTGATCCGTTTTGTTTTTAGTGTATTGTACTTATGCATGCTGATGGACCTTAATCCAGGAAATTTTTTCCTTTTG
The DNA here is from genome assembly GCF_001723915.1 of Gavialis gangeticus. Taxonomy (NCBI): domain Eukaryota; kingdom Metazoa; phylum Chordata; order Crocodylia; family Gavialidae; genus Gavialis; species Gavialis gangeticus. Next base: position 1,330,868 of record NW_017729008.1, on the reverse strand, counting down.
ATGTGCTTAAATCCAATTGAAGCCATACATATGGCTAAATGCTGTCCTGAACAAGGACATATATAAATGTATTTTATATGTGCTATCCTAAATTGATGACATAGAACAGGGATGTTCAATTTACAAGCAGCCAGGTGGCACATATTTTGTGGGCTTCACCTACGTGAGCCATGCCACTGCACAATGTCACACAAGCACCCTGGCCTCTGCCGTCAGCTCCCCTGTTTTAGGCTCCCTCAGCACTGTGGGCTGTGCTGCACTGTGCTATTATGTACCCTAGGTCGGGACAAGAAGTAGAAGCTGAAGGAGAAAGGGGAAATCTGAAACCCTCCACTACTACTGTAGCCAGAGCAATGGGGGGGGGAGGGGGGGGCGGCAACCAAGTGGAAGCCTGGGAGCTGGAAATTAACCCTCACAGGTTACCATTTGGATGACCCAAGTTCAAATACTGTTTCTCTAGAAGATCTATTATTTATAGTTCTATTGTATACATACTGGGTGCATCTGCATGAGACGCATTAATGTGCATTAGCCTAAGTTAATGCACAGTACAGGCATGCATCTACACATGCATGCTCTTACTGCACATTAACTTAGGCTAATCATGCCTAACTTTCACACCTGCAATTGCAGGTATCAAATTTAGTCACAGTTAGTTAATGCACAGTAATGCATGTGTAGACATGACTCAGCACTAACTTTAGTGCCTGGTCTGCCCTGCCACTAGGGGGTCAGCTTGAGCCCAGCCCAGGGCTGGGCTACTCTGTGGCAGCCCCTAGCTTCAGAGTAAAGCCTGCATCCATTTTGTGCCCTTGTCTGGGAGCTCCCTGCTGCTGCTCACCCTGAGCAGTGAAGTGCTGTGCTGAAATGCTGTGGTGAAGTGCCTCTACCCTGCAGCTCCCAGTCTCTGGCTGTGCCCTGTCCTGAGTGCTGCTGGCAGCTGTCTATGGCCAGCCACACAGGGACAGGTGTGCAGAGGCCCAGAAAGCTGGCTCAGGATCATCATGTCATCTTCATCTTCCTCTCTGTTGAGCTCCAGCCCTGCCCATGTGCACACGCCCATCCTGACCACTCAGGCCTCCAACTGCAGAGGCAGCTTGCATGGGACAAGCACTTGAACACCCACTCTTATGAGGCCCTGTCAGGCAAGATGAAAGAGTGATTACACTCCCGGTGGGCATGGCAGTGCCACATAAAGGTCAAGTCCTTGTGGGCACAGTGGACCTTGCAGTCTTCAATCGTCGGTCCAATCGTGCCCAAAAGTCCGTGGCCTTTATGCGGGAGCTGACCTGCATTTTGGTGCCTTGGGAGTCAGGTCACACCCCTGCAAGTGGCACCAGTAGGGGCAACATGTTCAAGCCTCTGCCCTGCCCTGAAGCGTCTGGTGATGTGTCACCAGAGGATGGGATATTGGGCCTTCACCACCCTGCCCAGCCCTCTTTCCCAGCTGCTCTCTCCACTGGCAGCTTGGGGAGCCCTGTCTAGTGGCTGCCTTGCCCTCAGCACAGCACCACATTCCTCCACAAGGAGAAGCCAGCAATGAGACGGCTGGCTGCCATCTCCTCCCTCGTGGAGAAGCCCTGGCTGGGCATGAGCCCACCACACACCATGGGCCATGGACACCGGCTATAGCTGGACACCATTTCCAAACCACCAACTTCACTAGTCCCAGATACATGGTAAGCCCTGCACTGGAGGAGGGCCTTCCCAGTCCCCCATCCTGCTCCTGTCCCCGGTCCCAGTCCCTTCTCCTGGCCTTGGCCCCTGCTACCACTCCCTCCCCCCACTCTCTGCCTGCCTGCAGTCTGCTAGCCCTGGGTTCTCCCCTACTCTACAGCACAGAGGGAGGTGGGTGCAGTTCAGAACTTTATTCAGCAGTCCGTGTGCCTGTAGCTGGGTGGGCATGGACCTCTCACATGCTGAGGAAGGTGTCAATGCTGGCAGTAATGTCCTCTTTGGCAGCTGGGGACAGCATGGGTGACTGGTACCACTTTAGTCAGGGGGAGCATGTGTGCCCCCCAGCCACCAGTCAACGACCGGAGGGGTTCCACCACAGCTGATCTCACTGACTGGGGGGGGTTGGGTCCCCCATGGCCGATCGTGAGACGGCTGATCACAAGATGGCTGATCACTGTGACTGGTTCTGGGAATGGCTGCGGCCGCTTCTGGGAGAGCAATAGCACTCCTCTCCCTGCCTGGTGCTTGCAGGGGGGACACCGGCTCTCCTGCCTGCTCTTCCCTGTGCATCACCTAAGTGGTGAGCGTGGATGGTCAGGGGGAGCACCGGCACTCTTAGGGGGTGCACATGCACTCCTGTGCACCCCCTATGTGTTACCACCAGGGGGCAGGGATTTGTAGTGCTGTCACAGGTAGTCTTCCAGGTGGTGGAGGTTGTGGGGCAGCCCAGGCTTGTACACCACATGGTTGTAGATCAGGGTCCTGAACCTGGAGTGCAGGTGTGTCCGGGGCACCAGGAAGACCAGCGGCAGTAGGGCATAGTGGCTCATGCACCTCTCCACCTGCACAAACAGCTCATCATGCACTGCCCAGGGCACTCACAGCAAGGGCACAGTGTGGGGTCAGTCCCATGGCACCTCTCTGGAGAGGCCCTCTGCATGGAGGGCAAGGGTGCAGCCAGCTCCTCACCCCAATTGTCTGGGAGCCCCATGCACCCTGAACTCAGGCACCATGGGCTGCATGGCAGAACAGATGGCCTGCAGGGAGAGGAGGGGATGGGTTCTGGAGCCACAGCAGCAGGTGCTGCCATCAGCCTGACCTGTCCTGCCCAGGGAAGAGGGTGGGGGAGGCAGGCTGCCTGCAGCCAGCACCCAACTGGCTGCAGGTCACAGGAGAGCAAGTGAGGATGCTGTGCTCAAGCAGCAGCTGCCTGGACCTGGGCCTGGACCTACCTGGGCTCAGCTTACCATGGTCCCTAGCCACATGTGTATGACTGACCCCCGATATGAGGCTGGGCAGTGCATGGCCCCTGGTGCAAAGCATCTTATCTCTAGAATGTTGAAAACTCTCACAAAAGGCTTCTGTCTCTTTTGTCAGCAGGGCCAACATCTGGACATGGGGGAGAAGCCACCAGCCCCAGTGGGAATGAGGGCTCCAGGTTGCCACCACCCACCACTGGAGCCACCTGGATGTGCTGGCTATTCCAGCAGTGTACCAGGGACCAGACCCTTCTGCTCCAGCAGTTGGTGGCAGTGGCGGAGAAATGGGAGGCATAGGAGCAGGTGCTAGAGGTGTGGAAGCAGGCCTAGTGGGTGGAGATGTCTCCCAGGCAGAGGCATGGGACTGGGTGCAGTGGAACCACTGGGCCCACGTGGAGACAGTCCTGGGGCGGGAGCTTCTGGAGCAGCTGCACCAGACCATGGGCACCCTCCCCCTGGCCCTGGTGGCTGCATACATACCCCCCACTCCGTTTGTCATCTCTAAATGGATGGATTAGTAGAAAGGTTCAATTGAACACTGAAGGGGGTGCTCCAAGCATGTATTCAAGGAGATCCAAAAAAATGGGAGTTAATGATTCCACCATTGTTATTTTCTATTAGAGAAGTACCTAAAGCCTCTACAGGCAATATCTAAGCTGGTTTATGGTCACTGCCCCTAGGGGCTATTAGATATAATTTGTGAGGGTGGGTAGAAGAAAGTCAAGCTGGGGAACACAGACCTCATCTGGTATGGGAATTTCAAGAAAGGTTGGAATGAGTGAGAAATATTGCTCAAGAGAATCTAGGTAGAAACTAGATATGACAGAAATAAAATTATGACAAATGTATGAAAGATAGGCAGTTTTGTGAGGGTGACTGGGTGTTAGTAATGTTACTAGACAACAAGCATAAGTTGCTATCTTGATGGCAAGGACCATTTCAGGTCATACATTGGGTGGGCCCATTGAATTATAAGATTCAAAGGACAGAACCTGTAAGGAGATGACAAGAATATCATGTAAACTTACTGAAGAGATGGTATGGGGTGGAGGTTTGGCTTATGCAAGGAGAGATGGGTTGTCAAACATTAGATATAACTGGGAGCCCTGTTTCATCTAGCCAGAAAGAGGGAGGTCTGACAACGGGAAAGAATCTGTCAAGTACAGGCAGTCCTTGGACTTACAACAGAATTGGTTCCTGAAAACCACATCTTAAGTCGAAACATTGTAACTCAGAACCAATTTTCCCATAGGTACAATGTTATAAATGAGGAACTGGTTCCCGAACCAAGGCCTGATACCCTATTTTCACCAAAAATAACCCAGAATGTTGTAGCCAATCAATTATAGATACATAGCTACATTAATGTATTTATAGCAATCATATTTATTTGGAAGGACTTCTTTGAGGTGGCTTTTCTGGACTTTTTGAAAGGCTCTTGGCTGAGCTTTTTGAAGGGATCTTGGCTGGAGTCTTCTCAGGAATCTTGACTGCAGGCTTTTCTTGGGTCTTAGCTGCTTTCTTAAAGAAAGTGTCCAAGGAAGTTTGGACTTCCAGGGAAATGAGCAATGCAGTGAACTTGTTCACTGGTGTAGCATCATGTCGGATCAAGCATCGTAAAGTCAAAACTGACGTCAGAAAGTCAAAACAGGGTGTCAATTTACAAGCGTTGTCAGTGCCGTTTGTTGTAACTCAGAACGTCTTAAGTCAAGTACTGCTTGTAGCCAATATAGCGAACTTAAGCAGTTAGTGAGGGAATTTCAAGATGTCTTTAGTGACTGACCAGGGGTAGCAAAAGGGGTGGAACACTATATAAACACACCCCCAGGATGCATAGTGAGGAATCACTGGAGGTGGTTACCCAGACACCTATGGCAGTTAGTAAAGAAGGAAATAGAATAAAATGAAGACGTTGGGGATTACAGAAGAATCACACAGTCCCTGGAGGAGTCCACTAGTAATTGTGCCTAAGTCAAATGGTTCTACAAGGCTGTGTGTGAATTATAGGAAGGTAAATGAAGTGACAACATTTGATGCATTCCCTATGCTGCAAATAGATGATATGATAGAGAAAATAGGTCGGGCTAAGTATATTTCTACCCTTGACCTAACGAAGGGATATTGGCAGATCCCCATGATCCCTCAGGGTAAAGAAAAAATGGCTTTTGACACACCCTGGGGATTATTTCAGTTTAAATGCGTGCCCTTTGGGTTACATGGGGCAGCTGTCTCCTTTCAGCGTTTAATGGATAAAATCTTGGCTCCTTACCAACGTTATGCAGCCGCATATATTGATAATATTATTATTTTTTCTGAAAATTGGTGACAACATCAGCAATACTTGAAGCCATGCTACAAGAGCTGAGGAGCATGGGACTAATGGCAGACCCCAAAGAAATGCTGTTTGGGACAAGAAGAGGCACAGTACTTTGATCTTTTTTAGGATTTGAAAGTTATTATCAGAGGTTCATTCCAGGGTTTTCTGAATTGGTGGCCTGAACTAATATGACCCGAGGGAAGCAAAACCATCTTCAATGGGCAGCAAGGGCTATGGAGGACTTTAAGAAAGTGAAGCAAGATCCCGTGTTACATACCACTAATTTCAAAGAAACATTTTTCTTGCAAACTGATGCCTTGCAAGTGGCTTTAGGGGCAGTATTGTTCCAACAAATACAAGGGGAAGAACGACCCATAGCATATGCTAGTAGGAAACTCTCAGGAGCTGAAACCAGGTATTCTACAATAGATGATTCTCCCCATTCTTTGGGGAGTCAAAATGTTTAGGTACTATTTATTAGGGAGAAAGTTAATTCTAATTATGGACTATGCTCCATTAAGATGGTTACAGTCCTCAAAAACAGATAACACCCATTTTATGAGATGGTCATTGGCATTGCAGCCTTTTCATTTTTCCATAGAACACTGCCCGAGAAGAAGAAATATAACAGTGGGCTTTCTGTCGTGATCTCTGGGGGAAGAGATCACACTTACAGTGGGATGATGCCTAACAGAGGTAAAGGAGTTCAATTCAAGGTCTGAGAAAACTTGCTTAAATGCTAATAATCAGGAAATAACTTTTGGAAGTAGAGGGACAAGTGCAAAATGCTAGGCGCCGGGAGATGACATCATCAAGCTGAGTCATACCATTTGTAGATCCCTGCACCTGAAAGAGAAAGAGCAACTGACAGCTGGAAATGAATGAAGAACAGGAAACAGTTAATAGCAGCAGCCAGCAAACTTAGCTCCCTCGAAGGGGACGGAGTGAGAAAAAGCAGCTGAACAGGGTTGGGAAAAGCTGTGTGGAGACACAGAGATTCACTTTCAGTGTATAGAGAAAGACAAAGTTGCTACTCGGAAAAAGTGGAGGTAACTTACCAGCGTGTGAGAAATGTGAGCTCTCTTCTCTACTCCAGGAGAAGCAACCACTTCGGAGACTGTAGATTGAAGGCTATGAGAGAGTAATATAAGAATAAGACTTTAAATGAGCTAGGCTAGAACCAGCTCACCTCTCCTAATGACTTTGATACCATTTATATGGACTCTAAGTAGACTACTTTAATAAATCCTGGGGATAGTTACAACCCTTGTTTTATATGGTAATGACCCTCCTTTTGTTTACTAATTTATAAATTCTCCCATCAAGGCATGGCTGGAGAGTTATCAGAAGGAGGACCACTGACATATTTACCAAGCAGATAAGGAAGAGTATTAAGACATCAGGATGCCTGGTACAACAGTTCTTCTGGGCCCTGGCTGGAGGGGAGGCTGTGCTGAGGCCAGCAGGCCCAGCACCATGGCCAGCAGGGCACTGGTTGTTGCTGGTGGGGTCTGGGCTGGAGCAGTGGGGTACTGGGTATTGCTGGCATGGCAGGGCAGAGGCTGGAGCAGCCCTGATATGGGGAGGCAGGGTGGGCAAGGAGGGAGCTGGTACATGCTGCCCTTGTGCTAGGCTAGCAGCTTCTGTGCAGGAAAGGGGCTGGCCAGGGACCAGAGTTTCCAAGAAGGCTGCAGGGTCCTGGCAGCTAAATCTGGCTTCAACATGGCTGCCAAGTCCCGGCAGCCATGTAGTTGGTGGCTGGAGCTCCTCCCAGTGGCCACAGGGGAACTTAGCAGGGCTGGAAGTACTTGAGGCAAATTTTAATCCCGAATCGCTGCATGTGTAGACACCTGCCAGAAATTGGTTCATGTGCCTTAGCTTAATGCACATTAGATTTAGTTGCACTTATTTGCACATGTAGACACACCGTCTATGAACAATAATATTGACTAACAAATAGTAATAATACTAATTTCTAGCTTCTGTCTAAGGAGAATAGAATATGGTGTTTTTTGCTGAATGCACCCCTGGAATACATCATAGGCTTTTAGACGCTTTTTTTTCCTTTCAGATTTCCAGAAGTACAGTAGATAAGAGACAAGTCAAAGTGTTCTTAAAGATTCATAATGGATATTAATTTTTTTTTAGCTGACAGACTGATGGCAAAATATTGTGTGTGGAAAAATATTTGTAGGGTGATCTGAGCTGTTTTAGTACAACAAAACCCCCTAGAGTTATAAACTCTGAATATATTCAACAACCTTGGCTTATTTCTCTATCTTATATTATTAAAATAATTCTTTCTCCACTTCTGTTCTGGCATAGGCCTTAACAGAAGGCTGTCATTTGTGACAAATTCTACAAAGCAATCCTTGATGTGTGTTTATGTCTTTTGGTGCTTATAGCTATAATTGAGTGAATAATTCACAACAAAGTATTTATCTGACAAATTTAGCATCTTTTATTGTTTGCAGAGTATCTATGAACAGATTGCAATTTCCTCAGATTTATCTTTTATTTCACTAATAACATTTTTAGAATTTTTAAGTCTATGAACTAACTGCACATTTGAAATGCAAACTGTGTGTCTTAGTAGTTATTAGTCAGATAATTTACATGGAGTTATTTCTCTTCTCTAAGCCTTCAAACATCTTGCATGTACAATTTGAAATTTGTTTTTTCAAATATGGGCATGGAATTTTGAAATTTGCTTTCTATTATAATTTAATGTCCAATATGACTTTTGTGGAAACAAACACACTTAAGTGTCTAAGTGGAAGTCTTTCTCACTCCACACAAGGCCCTGAATACCCATGAATGCAACTACCTTTATATCATACTTTTTATTATCTTACTATTAATACTGAGGTACAAAAAGAAAAAAAAGATAGAAAAAAAAAGCAACAAGCACCCAGTTTTTGTATTAACAGTTATTCAGGGACTCAGGCAGGGTGGAACAGAATCTCACTTTGATGCCTAAGTCCACTTAAGAATAGGTGAAATAGAATCTGGCCCTTTTTGTTTAACTTTCAAGGATACATGGAGGACAGTGTGTCAGGGACTGGTGTACAGACAGTCATGGTATGTCCTTAGAAGCCAAAATCAGATTTTCAAAACCGTCTCTATCCTGTTGACTTAGAGGCTGGATCCGCAAAAAAACTTGGGCAGCCAGATTCCACATTAGGCAAAAAAAACCAAAATTTAGATTTTATACCCTTCTGTTCATCTGCCACTTAATCATGGAGAAATGTAAGTCTGTAGGCATCTGTCTTTTCACTAGTGAATGATCTTAGACCAGTAGTTCTCAACCTAATTAGACTCAAGGTACCCCTTGGAAAACACCAGCACTTAGATTTCCCTTGTTTCCTGACTATGGAAAAATAATAGAGTAATTTATCTGTTGAAAAGAACCTAGAAAGACCATGATATGTCAAATCAGTTTTACCCTATGAATTCCTATTTGAAATCTCTGTGTTTATCTTGTGAATGATGTTGTATGTGTTTGCGTACCTACCAATGGTAATCTTGTACAGCACCCCATAACATCCTTAAAAGCATCTCATGGCACCCCAGGGTGCTTCAGAATCCTGGTTAAAAATCAGTTTCACTTAGCATCCAGGTGAGTCCCTGAGTGCATCTACATGAGATGCCTAAATGCACAGTAACCTAATTTACTGTACAGTAACATGCAGACACGACCCAGGAGCTAGTTTACTCCCAGGTCAGCCCTACCACTAGGGGGCCAGCCTGAGGATAACCCCAGGGCTCTGGGCTGGGAGCCTTTCATGCCCCAGGGCTGAGCTGCCTCTATGGCAGCCTCTGCCTCAGTTTTTAAAAGCCTGCAGGCATTTTGAGCCCTGGGGCACACATGCAGGGAGCCTAAGGGTACTGCAGGCCCCTGTGTCCCCCTGTGCAGCTGCCAGGACTACACCCAGATGCATCCAAGTCCACCTGCCTGCAGCACACCCTCAGCAGCCTGCCTGGAGCCTGCTGGTGCTGTGGGGCATCACCTCTGCTACTTGGCTGCCAGTCCCATGTTGTGCCCCTGTTCTGGGTGCTACAGGCAGCTGTCTAGCTCCTGCAGCCCAGAGACAGCTACATGAGGGCCTAGAGAGCTGGTATGAGATTCCCAATGGCCTCCTCCATGGACAGGCCAGTGCCCACACCCATGCCCCATGCCTGAGCTTGCCATCCAGGACCCCAACTAGTCCAAGGAGGAGACTGGTGACATCATGGCACTGGGGGCCAAGGCAGAGGTGCAGCACCAGTTCAAGCTGGGGGACCACTCCAGCACCCACATCTATAATGCACTGTTAGGCCAGATGTGGGAGCGCAGGAACAACTGGTCAGCACAGCAGTCTCACATAAATGTCTTGCAGGCACAGAGAGTTGCCATTATCAACCACAATCAGTAGTACCTGCAAGTCCATGCCTCTTAGGCAGCAACTGACAGACATCCTTCTGCCCTGGGACTCAGACTGCAACCATACAGTTGCATGGGCAGCCTGCCTGAGCCTCCACTCCAGTCTGGCACCCCCAGTGACACGTCACTGGATGAGTCATCGGCGGTCCCTCAAAATTGAGGATGACATCTGTTGGGCTTGGTGGGTCCTCAGGTGACTGAGGAGCCTGATTCTGGATGCACACGTTCTTTGGCAATTGGGCCATGTTTAATGGGGGGTGGGATTCGCAGCCCTGAGTTGGTCTCTTTCTTCTTCCTCTGCCACTGCCATTCCACTTTGGTATCAGGTCATTGGGCCTCAAAGTGGTGTGCGCCTTGGTGGACCAGGTGGCGCCACACCGAACAGTCAGCAGCTTGCTCCTCCCAGCCATTGATGTTGATGCCTCCATGCTTGAGGGCAACCTTGAGTGTGTCTTTGTACCATTTCCTTTGGCTGTCCTTTGAGCGTTAGCCAATGGAGAGCTGGGAGAAGAGAATCTGGTGAGGGAGAGAGTTCTCAGACATCTGGAGAGATAGGACAGCCTATTTTGGGGGCACCTTTTCTAGCCCCCTCCCCATTGGGGTGAGCAGAGGGTATCCTAAAAAGGGCTGCTCAGTCATGGATGCAGCTGCTAAAGGACACCCCTGTCCTGACACAGGTGCCCAACAACCATCGTGCATCCACCACCTGTGTGCATCATGCACTGCAGGCAACACATGCAGCAGAGGCACCTCTAGGACACAGTGCCAGCAGACTGGCCCCATAGCACCTCCCCAGAGAGGCCCCTTGCAGGGAAGGTTTAGGCACTGGCAGCTCCTCATACCAGTCATCTGGGAGCCCAGTAGCCCACAGCTCCATCCAGCACTCCATCCAGTTCCAGGTCCTGTGGGCTGGGTGGCAGCAAAGGACAGTAGGTTGTAGGAGGTAGGGGAGGCACCAAAGTCTGGAGGCACGGCATCAGGTGCTGCCAGGAGCCTGGCCTGTCGCACCTTAAGAAAGGGGTGGGGAGGCAGGCTGCCTGTGGCCAGCACCTGGTGGCCTGCCAGCCCCTGGGGAGCACATGGGGACAGGGGGCTCAGCTGGTGGCTGCATAGGCTCAGGTCTGCCTAGCTAACTTACCCTGGTCACTGGTCATCCTGCATGCCTGACCTCTGATTTGAGACCAGGCAGTGCATAGCCCCAGCAGAGCATCTTATCTGAGAAATGTTGCAAACTTTCACAAACAGCTTGTCTCTCATGGCTCTGCAGGTCCTGCAGCTGCACATAGGGGAGAAGCCACACTTAGCAGCCAGGATGCAGTCTCTGGGTTGCTGGCACCCACAGGTGGGGCCCTGTAGATGCACCAGCTCTGCCAGAGGTAGACACAGGATGGCCATGTCCTCTTGCAGTGGATGATAGCAGCATCAGAGGACTGGCTGGAGCATGCATGGGCCTGGTGGGTGGAGGACATTTCCCATGAGGTTGCATGGTACTGGGAGGACCAGGAGTTCCAGGCACAGCTCCTGGACCTGGATCACAAGCAGCTTGACTTGCTGTGGGAACAGAACACAATTCTGGCAGGCCATGGATGATGACCACTGGGTGCTGGACACTGTTCTGGTCCTGGCAGTTGTCTTCATGCTGCCTGCTGCCCAGCCCCTAACCCTAGCCCTGCCTGCCCCCTGACAGTGATCCGCCACCCAGCAACAGGCCCCCACCTGGGCCTGTGAGGATGTCTCGCACTGCCTCCAGCAGCCAGGAGCCCCTACCCCAGAACCTGCCCCAGGTCCAGTGCCACCCAGCCCTCACCTCCCTACCTAGGCCCAACCCCAATGCTCACCTGGTGCCAGGTGAGCATAGAGACAGAGCTGCCTGCAGCAGGGCCAGGATTTCATTCCAGCCCTGCTGGCCCTAGGCACTGCCCGCCAGAGGGGGAGTCACCCATGCCAGGGGACCAGCAGCCACTGTTGCCCATGGGCAAGCCCCCCACCTGCTACACTTGCCATGGTGTGTGCACCCATAGGGAAACAGCCAGAGGCCAGGGTGATGGGTGCCTGTCTCCAGGCTCTGTCCCCTAGGCTCCCCACCCCATGGACCCCCATTCCAGGACATCATGTAAAGGACACTGTACAAAGTTTTTTGCAGGGAAGAGGTAGTTTTATTGTTGGTGGGTGGGGTGGGTGGTGGAGGGACTCTTGGGGAGGGAGGGAGCAGGGGGATCTGTGTGATGTGAGGAGTATAAAAATTCATTCTTTTGACACATGTCTGTAGTGATTGTGGTGCTGGAATTGGGTGGGGAGGATCTATGGGAGGCAATCTAGGTAGGATACAGTAGAGAGTGCTGTTGGAGGTGGTCAGCTACGGTCTCCTGCACCTGGTGCCCTGGTACCTGCTGACAGGTTTGTGGCTAGCCTGAGGCCTCAGTGGGGGGGCACCACTGTCACTGCCACTACAGGTGGTAATCTTGCTGCCAGGTATCCTCTGCTTGCCATGCCTTCTCCATCCAGGCTTTGCAGATATTATACAGCATGCAAGCTGTGTCAATGAGTCAGGGAAGGTTGTCCTTGGTGAACTTGAGACGGGGGTGCGGGGTGAGGGAAGTGGTTTAGCAAGGGTGGGGGGGTGAGCAAGACAACTGCCCTGGGCACTGAAATGAAGGGGCACCAACAAGTGCTGCCCAGGTGGGGCAGAGTGCTGGATGGAGCTGCAAGCAGCTCATTTGAGGGGGTGGCATGGGCACAGGGAAGGGCAGCTCCCAGTGCTGCATGCACTCTTGGGCATATGCCCCCTTGATCTGTGCGCAGGGCTAGGGCAGGCTGCCACTGTGGGCTTTATCCCAAGTGCCAAAATTCCTTGCCATGGTGCTGCATGTGCTCCCCGGATCTGTGTGTGGGGTGAGGGTGGGCTGCCTCTGTGGACTTTGCCCCAGGAGCCAAACTTCATTCCTTCACCACTGAGTGAGGGAGTGCCAGTGTCCCTTGAGATGGCCCAAAGTGTGCTTCTTCACCAGGCCATGGGTCTGGCCCAGGCAGAGGTTGAAGTAGGCCTGGTGGGGGGCCATCTGGCCTGTGTAGGGCTGCATGAGCCAGGGCAGCAGCGGGTAAGTGGGGTCCCTGATGAGGAGGGGTGGAACAGCCACAGTACCCAGCTGCAGGTCCATTACCCCCTGTGTGAAGCAACCACTCTCTACCAGTCCCAGCAGCCCAGAGTTCCTAAAGATGTGAGAGTCATGGGCATTGCCTGCCCAGCTGATGCTCTTGTGCATAAAGGCCCCACAGTGGTCTACAATGGCAATGAGAACCACAGAGTGGTTATACCCTCTGGCTATAATAGGGGTGACCTCCATGGGTCGGGCAGGTGATAGGGATGTGGGTCCTGATGCCCTGGGGGAATCCCAGGGCACAGAACCCCACCACCACCACTGGGGGACCCTGCATGCAGAGGATTGTGTCCACCAGTACATCCTGGAAGGCACCGCACAGCTCCAGGACAGCCTCCCATGTACAGGCCTTGCCTATTCCAACGTACCAGAAGCTGGTGGGTGTAACCAGCTTGAGCAGGGAGAGGGCCAGCTGGGTGTCTGGGCAGAGTGGCAGCCACATGGCAATATCCTGCTGTTTCAGGGGGTCCCAGAAGGTGGCCCAGGTCATGCAGAAGGCCTCTAGCCATGGCTTGTCATCCCAGGTGTGCTGGACGACATGCCACTGCCAGTCCTGGCTGGCCCAGGAGGCCTAGAGACAGTGGGGCTGGAGGCCCAGGAAGGTGAAAATGGCCCCAGAGGTGGCTTCCAGAAGCCCCTCATTGGCATCCCTGCCAGTGGCATCTGTGTGGCAGCAGCCCAGGGACAGTGCACTGTGTCCAGATAGGTGTTCACTGCTCAGAGGGGAGCCAGCTGGGTGCCTTGGCCAAGTGGTGGTCAGCATGGCAGGCCAGCAGGAGCCCAGGATGCTGATCATCACTGCCAGGGGCAGGGTCTGGAGCAGCCATAGTGCAGGGAAGCAAAGTGGCCAAGGAGAGAGCTGCTGCATATTGCCTCTAGGTTGTACATGCTGCTCCTGGGCAGGGAAGTGGCTGGCCAGGGAGCCAAGAGTGGGGCTGGCTTTTGAAGAGGGCTTTTGGTTGCTGGCAACTGCAGCTGGAGCCTGGAGTTCCCTCTGGTGGTGGCAGGGGCCCATTGCAAGGCTGCAGGAAGTTTGGTGCTAAGAGCAGCAAATCTGCTGCCTAGTCCCTGGATGTGTAGACACCTGCCCAGGAGCACTTAATCCACAGAAGTTTACTCCTGAGTAAGTTTACTCCTGACCTGAGTATGCTCAGATCAAATGCCTGTATAGACATTTATTTGCCTGCTTCACATGCAGAGCATGCTTGGTGAGCATTCTCAAAGTGCACCTACCAGACTATGCAGCACCAGACTTTGTTTTTTATCTTTATCAAATTAAAATATTTTATTGCTCAAATTAAAAGGTTGCTTGAAAAGAGTTTCTCTCTCCTATGCAAATTTGTTTAGTTCAGGAATCACCTTTCCATTTCCCTTTTTCCTGTCAGTATGGGTTTTCCTGTCTGACTCAGTTGTTACAATTGTTGATCCTGAAATCCAGTGGTACCCAACTTCCAACACCCACAGAACAGTGTCATCCAGCCTCTGGAGATCTCCATGGAGCTCTTTTTTTCATCCTGTGCTCCATGAGGATTTCAGGTACCTTCTTTAAAACCAGTAGGGTAAGATGTTATTAAAACATTCCTCTACCTTTAACTAAACTTTGAAAATGAGATCTAAGTACAACTTTATGGTATATATCAAAATTTAAATGTGGCTAACCCATGTAACCATATAATCTTATTATGGCGATCTTGTTTTCCCTTCTCCCCTCTTCCCCTATTGTTTGTTATACTTATTAGCCTCGTCTTCTTTCAAAGGCTCATTGGCATGGAAACATATGAGCAAGTTAATCAGAATTAACTTTTAAATTCCTGGGTGGACAGTTTTCCTCAGAATTAAGGTGACGTTTATTCAATTTAGATTACTCATTGTCAAAATGAATGAAGTAAAATCAAATTGAGGACATTTGGGTCAAAACCCTATTTTACTTTATGTGCTTAAATGGCAGCCATCTCAGATCAGGTTTTGGCACTTATTCACAAACTACAGTTCAGCTCTGGGCACGCAAGTATGCAGACACCCATGGAGCATGCTTCATAGGACTGCACTCTGGCCAGGCCTCTTTGTAACACACATGAGACTTGGCCTGGGCCCACACAGAAAGTGCTAGCCCTCTCTATTGTTAGAAGGGGCTATTAACTGTGCAGCAACTGAATACTTGGGGCAACTAAACTGACTTCACTATAGCTTCACTCCACTCTAGGTGGTTAAAGGACTTGCTAAGAGGCAAGAGATGTAGGTTCAAAACCTTCTGGGTGAGGATGGACTTTCTACAGCCTAGGCAGTGCCCTAACCTCTTAGCCATTGGACTAAAATATGTCATGACCCCTGCTTTCCTTCCAGCAGATATGCATCCAGAGTGATTTTATTTTGCCAAAGGGCAACATAGAATCCCAACCTGTACATAAGAACCATATAGTCATCTGTCTTGTCTCACACCAGGTGAGGCATCAGCTCACTGAATATCTGTGAGTGTGGCTGTAAAGCCCAATTCTTGAGTGACAGTCCCTTCCACACTTATCACATGTGAAGTTTGTATCTTGTGAATGCAGTGCAGGATTCTTCTTGAGGTTTATTCTTTCCTCTGTTGGGCTCTTGTCTCTTCAAAAGCCTTCATTCCATATATAATAGCCTTTCTAAGTGCTTCCTCGGCATTCTTCTCCCAGTTGTTTGGCTCAATGTTCATTACCTTCATATCTCTCAAAAACTACAGTTATGCAGCTGGTATGCATGTGATTTAGGTGTGTAAAGGGAATTAAGAATCAGCCCTTTCCTTCTGAATAAAAGTCTCCACCATTTAACTCTTATTTTCATACTATTAGTTAATTTGGCTTAATTTTCCTATCCCATCATCCAAATCATTAATGAAAATATTAATACTGGTCTTGATACTTCCTCCAAACTAGACATTGAACTATTGATGACTACTCATTTAGTACAACAATCTAACCAGTTATATATCCACCTTACACTACTTTCATCTAGTTTGTATTTCCAAAGCATTGCTAAGTCAAGGTATATCATATCCACTGCTCTCCCCATACCCATAGAGCCTGTCACCTTATAAAAGAAATTTAGGTTGGTCAAGCATGACTTTCTCTTGCTTTCTCTTGGTGAACCCATGTTAGCTGTTCCTGTCACCTGATTCTCCTGTAAGTGCTTCATGGTGGATTCCTTGAGGACCTGCTCCATGATCTTTCCAGGTATCAAGGTCAGGCTGTTCAGGCTGTAATTTCCTAGATCCCCTTCTTGCCTTTCTTTAAGATGGGTACTCTATTTGGCCTTTTCCAGTCATCTGAGACCTCACCTAACCTCTATGCATTCTTGAAGAGGATAGCAAATAGCTCTGAAATTACCTCACTTAATTTATTCAGTACTGTAGGGTGCATCCGATTCAACCCATTTCTGATGACAGCATCTAGCTTCTCTAAGGAATCCTTAACCTGTTCTGCCACTACTTTAGGCTGTCTTCTTCTCCCCTGTCTTTGCTGCCAATTGCATTCATCGTCTGGTAGCTTTCCATATTTGTGAAAACTCAAGTAAAAAAGACATTAAATACTTCAGCCTTCTCTGTGTCATCTGTAACTAGATTGCCATTTGAATTCTGAAATGGACTTATGGTTTCTCTGATCTTCCTCTTATTGTTGACATACTTGTAGAATCCCTTCCTATTCCCTTTTATGTTCCTTGCCAGCTGCATCTTAAATTGCACCTTCTCCTTCCTGATTTTCTCCCTGCTTGCCTGTGCACTGCTCTTATACTCTTCTGTACTACTGTGACCATGTTTCAACCTTTTGTAAGATTCCTTTTTGAGTTTCAAGCCTTTGAAAAGACTGCTGCCTAGCTAGGATAGCCTCCTGTTCCACTTCCCATTCTTCTGTTGCATCAGGATAGCTTGCTATTATGCTCTTAAGAGGGCCTCCTTAAAGTACAGCCTGCTCTCTTGGACTCCTTTTCTCTTCAGACTTGTCTCCACAAGTTCCATGTGTCTGTTGAAGCTTGCTTTTCTGCCCTTATTCTGATGCTCTTCTTCCTCCCCTTAAGATCTTGAACTTTATTATTTCATGGTCATTGTCACCCAAGTTACCTTCCAGCTTCACATTCTCAACTAATTCCTCCCTTTTTGTGAGCAGTAAGTCAAAATAAATTGCACTCTAGTTGGCCTCTTTACTATCCATATAAAAAAGTTATCCCCAATACACTCCAGGAATTTGTTGGACTAGCTGTGCATTGCTGTGTTTCCCTTCCACCAGATATTCAAATAATTAAAGTCCCCCATAGGAACAAAGTCCTGTGGTTTGGAAGCTTCTGTCACTTGTTGCTCACCTCCTCCTAGTTTGAGGTCTTTAGCAGACTTAAAGCACCTGACTGCTCCTGTGCTTAAACTATGTACTTAAGTTCCTTCCATATCCAAGGTCTCAGGCCAACACATTAAAGTTCCTAAAATTAGGTTCTGAAATGCCACAAATCCCCCCCTGCTGCTCTACCCTGTGACCTATACCCCAAGACTTTCAACAGGCTTACTGCACCTTAGAACATACGTACATCACTTTTATTTATATTTGGAGGGATTCAAGAGTAGTTATAGTAATCTGCGAACTAAGCAAAATAATGGTGCTCATGACTGAACACTGCTGAGACTCTCTGTTATAAGTTGTGGGTTTGGGCCTCTACTCATTTTGTTTCTCATGAAAAATAACACAGTGCATGCTATTCCGTAGCCATGACTTATCCCATTTCTTGCCAGGAATCCCCTTATTACATGCATAAAATCTTCTCTTGGATGACATTCAGGAGCTAGTATTTGTCCTAGTTTCTTGCCCTTTTTATTATTTTTAAATTCATATTTATTAAGTTCAATTTAATTTTCTCCATACTCAAGAAATTTAGGGATATTACTTTTTTAAAGGAGAACCGCCCAGTAATTTGCTTACTATGTGGAATTTCCCAAACTCTTATGGTTCTAATTAAATCACAGTCTGTTCAGTACATGATCATCATGAGTGTTAAATTAACTTCTTGAAAGCCATTAAGTGGAAATGATCATTTTTTTAAAAAAATAACAGAAGAAAATCAAATGTTCAGTGCTTGAGCTTCTAGACATTAAACTGAAATAAATCGCTGAGAAATGGTTCATTTCTTTAACCTTTTGTTAGATAAAAACCTCAGAATTGGTTAACTCAGCAGCTGAGAACACATTTAATCTTGATTGCTTCATTCTAGCATTACTTAATTTAATTTCTTTTATCTTCATCCTTAGCTTTGAAATCTTACTTGCTTGCTCCAAGCCAATGTGATTGATAGTCATATTACTCTCATGTGAGTTTTCATTGAAGGTGATGTTTCTTCTCTTTGAAAGCAATGCCACAAATGAAATTGAAAACCATATTTTAAAGGGAGAAAAGTGTGTTTATTTGATTTGGATAAAAAAAAAAACAACCTTGGGAAGCAATAAAACACTGGATCAGAAGAAGAGCCTCGTTTACTCATAGTTCATATTTAATTTACATTTTATATAAACCTGTAAGTGCCAATTTTAATACTAACAGAGCCTTTACTGTGAAAAGGCTTGCCTGGTGTAATCAAGTAGCAGAAGCTCCAAGGGCACATAAGTAGCAGAACAGTTAAAGGAAGCAAACTTGAGCATGACAAGTTTCAAGAATGATTTGAATCTCTGTCTCCATATAGAATTGTTGTATATATTAGACATGTCCTTGTGAGCTGATTCTTGTTTTGTGTAGACTCAAAGGCCATGTCCAGATGAGTGCGGCCATGCAATATGTGATGCCACAAACATGTCTGCGGCAACACATTCTGCACATTCAGATGTTCTCTGTGCTACAAGGAAGCACTGCCCATGTGTGCAGGCTCTGCTTCCCCCCCCCCCCCACAGGTTTTATTGATACCCAGGGGTCAAAAAAACCCATGAAAAAGAAAAGCAGAGCAGCACACACATTACTCAAAAGAGGAGCCTGGCTGCCTAGAGCTGCACTGCGGCTGCCTGCCAGACTCCGCAGGCAGAATCACTGCTGCTGCAGCCCCCAGGAGCCCAGGTAAGGCTACTTGGGCCATCCAGTGCTGGCCCCAGCCTGCCCTACCACACCCAGGGTAACTTGCTGCACGCTAAAGCATGCATTCTGCAGGGACAAGTAGTGGTGGTGCCAGGTGCACCCCCACTACTTGTTCCCAGGGAACCAAATATCCACACCATGTGTGGACATGGCCAAAGTATTTTATGCATGCAGGCTCAAAAACCCACTGCACATATTTCTCTGGCTGTTTAAATGATACCTTCTGGATATTAACTTGACTTTGTGAGTGAATCTCTTAATTAATTCTCATTCGCATGAAATTGAAAATTGATTTTAGTACAAATGTGTTGATAACAAAAAACCCAGAGAGCGTGTTGGAGGGATTTATCCACAAAGACCTCAATTCAAGAAGGTTATTGACATCTAAATGGAACTGCTCATGTGCTTAAACTATGCATTTAAGTGCCTTCTGTATTTAAGGTCTCAGGTCAATACTTATAAACAGGAGTTCCTAAAATTAGGCTCTGAAAAGCCACAAATCTACCTGAGCCCAGTCTCACCTAAAGTCAGTGGGAACAGCAAACACCTTGCTTTTTTTACATCAGATCATTTTTGCTAACCACAAAATCATTTGTGGTATATTAGGACCTAAAGACGTCAAAGAGGATGGTGCTCCGTTGCGCTAGATTGCATATATACACACATGATAGAAGGCAATCCTGAAGAGCTTGCAGTCTAACTAGAGAAGGCAGAGTAGAGCTAGGAATTGTACCCAGATCTCTTGACTTCTAGTCCAACACCTTAATCAACGTTACTTATGTAGTTAGGGTTATAACTATGGACTTAGTATCCTGTGTTTGGGCAGAAGTGCTTAAGAAGCTGGTCTTTAAATTGGACTTGAATAGGAACTGTGTGTGTCAGCTCTCTCTGCTGGAGTGACAACAACCTATATTTCAATTGTTTCTCCTTGTTGAACAGCAGTATGGATAGTACCAGTTAAAGCAATAGTTCCCAAATAGGGTTGTGGCACTTAACAAGTGGTGGCATGAGCTCTACAGAAATTCACTAATACTCATTGGAGCATAATTGGATCTGGGGTTATGAGATGACAGGCTGTGAAATCACTAGTCCAGAAGTGGCACAGTTAGGGGGAAAAACTAGGAACCACTGAATTAAGGCGCTTATGAGTTAATTAAATTTAGGGTGTAGGGAAAGGTTGTGCATTTTTGTGATGGGCAAGGGTGATGGTGATGGTCATGCAGGCACACAGATGTGCAGGAATTTGGATGTGCGGTACAGATATTGTGACAGAAATATGCATAATGTAATGGCAAAGATGTGTTTTGGACTGTCAAGTGATAGGTATCCTGGTCATAGCAGCCACAGGATAGTTTTGGGAGAAGAAATGTGAGATATATATATTTGATATATAAGAATATATATTTTTGCAAATAAATAATTAATTAAACTATCAGGCAATCAGTGAAAACAGACTAAAATTAGATACATGAACTAAGCTTTGTTACCTATTGCCTTTGAAAGATTTACAGGCTATCAGGAACCTATTGCTATCTTCAATCCACAGCTAGCAATAAAATATTTGCTTCCTGACTTAGGGTACTGACACTTGTGGGATCTAATTTTGATTAATGACATCTATGGCTGTAGGCATTGGTACTCAGATTCTGGGTTTAAACAAAAACACGAGCTGCTGAAGAACCAACAACTATGTTTCATAATTTACAATCCTGTCATTTTCTGTTCTGTTTTTCTATCACACATCAGAAGGCTGTCAAGGTGGGCCCTATTCATAGATTTGGATGAGGACCTGTTGCTTCAGGAAGTGATTTAGATGGCCCATTAATGATTACATCTGTGTTAATGCAGAAATCTCAGTTACTCTGTTTTTAAATATACTGTGATACTTGCAGATGAAAATGGGTCTGGTATGCAAAATCTGAATTTCCTCAGATGAAGTGAACCCAACGTACACTTATAGGTTTACAGTCCTTCACATTCCCTTGGAATTAAAAGACCATCCCAAATCCTTAAGAATCTCATGATGAGTAGGTTACAATCTACCCCAGTATCTGTCCCTCTAAATCTGGTCCCCAGTGAACCAGAATTAGTTTTAGCATTACTGCTTCAAAATTTTGTTATGTTATTATGCAGGTTGAAATACACCAGGAAAAGTATAAGTTAATAGGGAAGCTCACTAGTTCAATCAAACTAGTTATTTTTCAGACGAATTATGGGAAGGAAGATGTGCCCCCTCTTTCAAGGACTAGATTGACTGTAGATATTAGAAGAGATGCAAACATTACAGACTGCTAGGTTTACTACACATGAGAGTGCTTTTGCATGTGTCAGGGTATCTACATGTATGATCACTTAGGATGTTCAGATACAAGCTTACTGATAGGTATATACAAAATATTTAAAACAGATTAGAAAAATTGTTTTGGACTGTGATCCTTTATATATGGTCCCATCATTCATCAAGCCAAGACCGCTGTTGTGCTATTGAGTAAGAGGTGGAATGGCCCTGAGGAAAAGGGATATATGTTGATGTAGCAAAACCACCAGTTTTTCTTTTTTTTTAATTTTTAAAATGTATTCTCTCCCCTTCCCCAACCATTTCTGACTTTGTCTCTGCTTTCTCTATCCCTCATAAGTGATTTCAAGTAGTACTAGGTAAGCTAAGTTCTTGTATATTATTATTGTAAAAAGCCCCTTTTTTATATATTGTAAATAGTGTTCTGTTATGTTTTTATTGATTTTTACTGTTTTATATTGTATTATATTGTATTCCCAACACTCATACATTGATTTTTATTGTTTCATATTAATATTGTATAGTTTAGGCCTGTGTCTGTAAAGTGATGTCAAGTATCCATTCCCATCTTGTTCCCATGCCCTGTTGTGTAAGTATGTTGCAATTCTGTAACCTCCCCCATATAAATTGGTTTTTTTGGAGTACCTGAAAGAAAAGAGTGAATGGATGAGTGAAATACAATGATAGCAGGACCCCCTACTAAATCACCCCACCATCAAAACCAATACCTGGACCAACGACCCAGCCATTGGAACCACTCTCAGCATTCAAGAAACAAAAGACAAGACAACCCAGCATTGTGCCAAGGCTGCACATGCTCAGTATGAACATCTGGAACCCTCTGGAATAGGGCTGACATTGCCTCAACATGCCCTCCCCATAGGGGATCATAGGTGCCCCATAAAAAGGGGTAGTGAAGACTAACTCCTTGGGACAACATCTTCACCTGGACCAGACCTGTTCCATGTCACGCTGCCTATCAACACAGAGGCCCTGCCGGCAACCCCCCTCTGGACAACACCTGCTGGAGAAAAGACCCCAACTGGCCATCAAGGACCCCCTCCCAGCCTAGATAGGTAGCTATTACCCCTATCCTCTCTTCAACCAAGGACTAGGACTCTGTTTCTCTTCCTTACCTGGACTCCAACCCTTCCACTGGGTCTCTTCCTCCTGCTACCATCATGCGTGTGTGGGAACCAAGCTGTACAGTACAGCGTTCATTTAATAAAACTGTTATTTGGACCCCTAAGTTGGGTTTTGCTTTACCATGCTTGGCCCTGCTCCAATCTCTGCTCTTCACCCCTCTAACTTCTGTCTCATTCCTCCCTTTCCTGCTTCTGGCTCACCACCACCTCCAACACCAGTCTTGAGCTCCTCTCTGCCTCCAAACCCCTGTTTCTTTGCTATTTTCCCATCTCCACTGCCTTTTCCCCTGATCTCTGCCACTTGCTCTTTAGTTACCAAGCACCCCAAGCATAGGTACCACAGGCACCAACACACACACACACACTGTCACCTGAGTCAGTGTTTAATCTGTGTGTATATGTTTACGTATGTGTGTATGATTTCATGTCATTATCATTAAAGCATGTATGTGCTTGAATTGGTGATAGGTATGCATGTGCTTAGGCTGATAATTTTGGGTGTGTATGTGCCTGAGCTGGTAGTATGTGTGTGCATGCCTGGTGGGAGTGTATGCACTTAGAGTGCATGTATGCACCTAAATGATTTGTGTGTGTGTATGTGCAATTTGTACACCATGCCCTCCTGTCTAACGGCGCAATATTGAGATCCTGAGAATTGGCCTGACCCCACAGGGCAGTGTTGGAAAGGTTTGGTTCAGATATTTCACATTTTGGCTAGAGGTTATTATGAACCTTGGAGAGTTCAGATTTCAGTTCAAAATATTTACATAATACTGTTAAACCTAGTTTCGATTTTAAGTAATAAAGCACAATCCTTTCAAGACAAGATTTTGTTAAGAAAAATGTGGGAGGAGGGAAGGAAGTGCTTTTAAATCTTAGTAGAAGTAGCATTGTAAGATACTGTTCAGCCTTTTAAACATAAAACAAAAAACATTAAATATTCCCACTATCGCTGTATTGAACCAAGAGGCAGCGTAGAATATTGCTGGGGAATGAGAAAGTGAAACAGACTACCAGCTGACAAAGTACAAATGTATACAAACTCTTTTCATTGACCATGCTAAAATGCAAATCTGGGACCTGATTTACCTCTCTGGAGTGGAGTATAACCAGCCGATAAGATCTTAAACATGACAGCCCCTATCTGTGGTGAAACTAAATCATGCTTAGTATCATAGAGGTCAGCACACTTACAAACACAAGGTCATTTCCCAATGTAGATATGCCTTGACGCTAATTTAAATCATAAGCAAGAGTAACTCTAATAGGAAACAGTGAAGTGAACTTCAGTGAATTTCAGAGGAGAATTGGATCCATGTCTTAAATACATAAACTATGTGTGTAAAGATGAACATATACTCTTGTCTACCCAATTAATATTAGTATATTAATTTTTAATGTAAACCATTTTAGTGTAACCATCTGTTCTACTTCTCATTTCCAGTTTAAAAATGTGAAAAAGTTATTGCTTTTTAAAAAATATTTTATATGTATGTTTGCAAATACACTTAAACAGAAAATCTTATGAGAAAGCTGTTTTGCCAATTGTTTGCTGAAAAACTACTATAGTTTTAATTTGTAAAGATAAACTTACATTACCTCAGCTGACCAGACCTGTATCAGACCCAAATGGAATGTATGCATTACTCTTTGCCAATTCAGAGGTTATTTAATATGGCATGTTTGGAACCAGCCTTTTTGCTGAAATTTTTTTGGCTAAGGAACTATCCAGATGAGTCTACTGCAAAGCTATGTGCTTTGACTGGAGTTTTCAAAGGGAGCCTGGAATGGCTCCATTCAGAATTGGGCTTTACTGGAGATTATTTCTTTCTGGCAACAACCATGAAATAAATGTTTTTTTAATGGGTGAAATATAACTCATATAGAAACACTCTATATTTCTCCCTAAATTGATTCAGCCATTGGTTACCTAAAACTTTTTTTCCTTTATCACCACACAACCTTAACAAGGCAGCAGTAAAGGGAACGGGAGGAATTTAACATTGCAATTCATTCATGTGGATAGGAACTGCCTTTTAGTGGTATCCCATTTACCTATGTATTGCATTGTCCAGAAATAATTAGTTATGATGTTAATGGGAGTAGCTGATACACTGCAGCAAGTGCTGACATTTTTGTCTCTGATCATTTTCAAGCCAATAAGCATTTTTCTTTCAAAACACTTGCACTTTTTAATTCATGACTATGTTTATCTAACATTCTGTAACAAAATTTGTGCAAATCTGGTCTGGCTTCTATGCTCAGAAAAAGTTAGGTCTTGATTCAGTAGGTGATTTAAATGTGTCCCTAACATGAGTCATCCAATTGGCTTCACGTGGCATCTCATCTTGTAAGACTGTGACCCAGTCTTAGTAATGTATGTATCTATGCAAAGATACTTGGACGTATGACTGCAATTCTCTTTCTGGGAGTATTTCTTACATTAATGTTTTCAAGGCATGATAGCACAGAAATTACTACTTAACAGGACTACAGCAAATGAGTGTACATGGGCATGAAACTATCAAGCCTCAGCAAACCACAGTTTATGTAAACTGTGGCAGAGTACCACCTCAGCAAGGTAGGTTACTGTGAGCACCTAGATCTTGTCCTCGGTTTGCTAAATGAAATGTTAGGACAAGTTCAAGGTCTCCATCCTTATCTTCAATGCACTTAAACATCTCGGCTTTGAATACCTAAAAGGTCACCTCCATAAGGAGGACTGTAGTCAACAACTCTACCCATCTTGCACAATAGACACCATAGTGTTCAATGTAGTATGGAACAGGACGGATATAATCAGAAAAGACCATTACATCTCAGTGGGCACGTCTACATGAAACACTAAAAGCACAGTAGGCTAATTCTACTGTGCATTAGCAAGTCACAGCAAAATACTAATGTGCAGTAGAATTAGTCTACCACATATTAGCATGTGTGTGAAAGATGTTCACCAATGCTACTGCACGATAGCACTGATTATGGTATTATTTACAGATACTAAAATGAATGCACCATAACCATGGTGCATTAATGCATGTGTAGATGTGCACAGTTAGGCTTATAAGTATTGAAAAGCTTAGATATTGTTAGCAAATGCACTCTCTCTCTCTATATATATGTACATATATATTTGTAACACCTTATACTCTGGTTCCCTTTTCTATATTGTGAGGCTAAATTCCATATTAACAGACCTTGTAACCATGGATGACATATCTAATATTGCACAATTATTTTATATGGCACATAATATCGCATGCTCTGAAGAAGTCAGTTATGGGCCCCACACCACCTAGCCTCTATCTCACACCAAGATTCATATTTATAGATTATAGACTCTTGACACAGCAATTTTATTTCTGAACATTATTAGCACCATTTTCAAAAGTGTTTGCAAGGGTGAATGAAGAACTCAAGTACAAGCTTGGACAGTATGCACCACAATTAATGGCACATATTAATTGGGTTAATGACACCATTATGATAGACCCACATGCAGAAAACACACCAAACTCTCCTGCCTAGTATGCCATTTCCCATGGCACATTTAGCCCTAAAATATTCCCTTTTCATGCCCCAGAACTTCTTTGGAGTTATCAGACAGAGGGGGATTATACCATGGAACTATTGTTCTCCCATTTTTTTCCCCTGTTGTTAGCTACATACCCTTAAAAGCAGGACATGATTATCATTACCATCAGCTACAGTTGCAACAGTGTAATAAGCAGTTTTCCAAGTTTATTATAGCACCAATGCATACATACTAATTTAAATTCTAGTGTACAAATATAGTTGAACATATGACTGCAATTCACTTTCTGTTACCATTTATTATATTTATGTTCAAAGACATGAAAGTACAGCAGGGATACAAGCACAACAAAAATACATCAAATTAATATTTTGGGAAATGTTTTTGCAATATTCACACAGCCCTGGTTAGATACAATTAATTGTTACTAATTATCCAGGCATAGGTAACTTCTCATTGTTGTCTATGTGAATCATCCTGGTGAATATAAAATATGTTTTAAAGGCAATATCATTTTCTGCCTGATGTAAAATTATATTTTCTTTCTCCCTGGAAGTCTGTTGTCTAATTCAGCCCTCAAGCTGGAACAACAAAATAACACTGAGTGATTGATTTGCACTGCTCTCGATAAGCTAGGTTCTTGCTGGAACTCTAAGATGAGTCAGGTTTAGAACGAATGGCAAGCTTCAGACATTCCAGGGATGTATTTGGTATCTGTGTTGATCTGACACAAAAAGAAATGCAAAACTCAAACTCTTGATTCTAAAAGATGATACCTTTTATTAGACCAACTAAGAAATAGCAAAAAACATTTTTTTTTTCTGTAAGCTTTCAGGGGCGCACATACTTCCTCAGGCTCAGGGAAAATTAAAAATGGTAAAAAGTCCCTATAGGTAAGGGATGGTAAAAAGCCCCAATAGAAAATAAACTTCATTTTTGCACAGAGGAAGCCAAAGGTGTAAGCCTGTTCTTTGTTGTTGTTTTTTTGCAATGTCTTAGTTGGCCTAATAAAAAGTATTTTCTCTGACCAAAAGTTCTAGAGTTTTGCATTTCTTTGTGTCTCAGACCAACACACAAACACAGCTACCAAATACATCTCTGAAAGGTGGAAGATGCCAAATTTTAGCCGATTTTGGATTTAAAGTTCATTGCTGCACAACAAGATAGATTTCTACACCTCCCTGCCTTTCTGCCATCTGAGACCATGAGGGAAGGAATCCTGCCTCATCTGACCATCAAAAAGCAACTCACAAAGACACTCGTGGACCCAGAGGAACACTGTTCCACCTTCAGCTTCCACTGTGCAAAAATCAAGTTTATTTTCTACCTACAGGGACTTTTTACCATCTTCAATTTTCCCTGAGCCCAAGGAAAAGCATGTATGCCCAAAAGCTTGCAGAAAAAGATAATTTTTGCAATTTCTTAGTTGGCCTAATAAAAGGTATCATCTCCAAGAGTTCTAGAGTTGCATTTCTATTTGCAAGCTTCAGATATGACAGCATCCCAGCTGTTTCTCTTAAGTATGAGAAGTTTCTAATTCTTATGTATTTTCTCATTCTTTGCCAACAAGTTTGTGAAACCATATGAACCTCAAATGAAGAAAGGTTGCTTATAACCAATGTATACTGTACACTCAAGATGCAGCAAATCTCCTGAATGCCTTTAATTCCCACTGACTTCAATGACCACTGAAGGCATAAGGCACAGCAGGAGGTAATAATCACCTTACAGAATTCGACTTATAAATATGACATGAATTTTTGCTTATATTAGGAAGTTTTATGCTACTCCAGAGATATGGGACTACCCACTGCTTCTTAATATATATTTTAAGCTGCTTAAGTCCACCAGACCCCAAATACAAAGAGAGAAGCCAAGATTTTTTGAAGTGGGTACCTAAAGTTAATCCCTTCAATCCACATTTAGGCACCTGAGAAAATTATCTGATTTACAAACATGCTAAGCACCAGATAGCTTCTGTTAACTTCAACAGGAGCTGCTAGGTGCTCAGCTATTTCTGTCAAAAGTTACCTTTTCCAGGTTTTGAATCCCCTGGAAAATGTAAACTCTCTAAAGAAAGTATTTAGGAAGGTAATTACATAAAGTCATTGTAAATTGTGACCGATATTTGCATTACTTTTATGGAATTTTGAGCTGACTCATTCAGCTGTGAAAGCTTACAAGTCACATGTTGTTGCTTCTGATTCTCTGATTGGTTGACCTTACTCCAAGTGGTCAAGAAGGTTAATGGAAACTATTTTGATTTGTATTCTTGAAGGTAGGTCCTATGTCTTGTGTAATATTTTTGAACCGGGGGAGGGGGAAACCTGTCTGCAGAAATTTCTGGGAGTATAAGTGCTGGTAAGAGCCTCCTGCAGTTGCCTTTCTGTAGGCTACCAATAATACCTGAGATAAATAGTTTCTTTTAGTGGCTCTTGAAATGCAGGGAAGAAGAGGCTTTGTTCTCCAAATGTCCCTTTGTATTGGAAGACATACTAGGTGAGTTGTGTGGAGGACAGTATGGACTCTCTATATGAGTGATTTGGAAAGTTTGGCATGCTCTGTCCTTTGGCACTACTGTGGTGTGCTTTGAATATTTAGGCTGGCTTACAGTGTATTTTTTCTGCGTGGGCTGGCTGTCCTGCAGCTGGCTTACAGCATGCTTTCTCATGTCATGTGTCTATGCTAGTGCTAAGATTAGCAATTTGTTTTATTCTGCTCTTTTTTTTACTGCCTTGTGCCTATTTTGCTCAATGGTGACTCAGCTGACTCCATGTTAGGCAAAGAGCTGGTATAAGGGAGTAAAGTCAGGTACATAGTAAGTAGGTTATACCCAATTGGTAATGCTTAAGCACTTGAATCATTCCACAGGTGAATCAGGGCTGTAATATCTGTGCTTTTTCCCTACTTATGTACAGTCCCTTAGGTGATTCTACCTAATTGGGGAACACAGACTAAGTATTATAACTGGCTCCCTGACAGGTCCTCTCTGTCTTCTGCTAAGTAGGTTTGGGGCTAATGGAATGAGTGGGTCCATAAATACAAAATTCATACAGATCCTCATACTTATATATACACACAACTCAAAATACTCAAGTAATTGCTTCCAATTGTTACACTTTGCCACTGTTCTGTTGCTTTGCTTCCAGGTTCTCTTTTCCTTGGCTTTGATTTTCCCTTCCACTTTTGTGTCAACTACAGACTTTCTTAGTTGGCTTTGTATTGTTTTTTCTGCAGAAAAAAAAAAGTACTCTGAAAAAAGTTAGAAGTCTAGTATGCTCAGAGAGGGAAGGCAAGTTGCCCAGTGCAAGTAATATCTAAACTCCATGTAAGGGGCCCTAAATGCCACTTATTCACTTAACTGTTCTATGTACATGCAGCTTACCTGCTTAAAGAGGAATTTGATTGGAACCTAAAGCTGCAAACACTGTTGTTGAGAAAGAGGCTTATAAAGGGGGAAGAGATGAGAAGGCCCAAGTAGCTGTAAAAAACAGAATTGAGGGAAGTGATTTCAAACAGACTTGAAGACTGTATATCTACATGAGATGCTTTACTGCACGTCAGACTAATGCAGTAAAGCATCACCATCTACACATGCACATTAATTAGTGTGCATTAAATTAGTCTAATAATGCATCATTTGCTAGTAACAATACATACAAGTACTAGAAAAACTGTGCCTTAACTCATGCGTGGTAGCACACATGTAGATGCTCACCAACAACAATTGCCTCCTGGTCAGCCCAGGCAGTAGGGGCTGTTGAGGCCTAAATAGGCTCCAATCTCTGCATGGCAACTGCCTCAGCCACATGAAAATTGGGACCCACCCCAATCTCCGTTGGGTGGGGAAAACTGTCCTGCCTCTGGGGGCAGCTGCTTCCTAGATGTGCAGCAACTGGGACCTACCCCAATCTCTGCAGGGCAAGGAAAGCTGTTACAGCTGCAGGGCAGCTGCTTCCCAGCCCCACAGCAATTGGGACCTGTGTAGGGTACAGAGGCAGTGACATGATAGGAGAGCCCACTGGTTCCAAAATGGAGGATGAGAGCCCAGATCAGTTCTCATACTTTGTCACTGACGCATCCTCATCATGAGGAGGCCACAGACATAGAAAGGTTATTGAATTACTTATTATCTACAATCAAAGCAGAAGAGATCAAGGACTTATTCCAGTGAATAGGGTGTGTGTAGATGAAATGGGGGGGGCCCTAAATTTAAGTCCTTTAGGGCCCTTTAAACCCCTGTGATGTGCATGCACCCATATTTACCTGCCTTTCTGGTGGTGGGGAGAGGAGAGTAAGCTGCTAACAGGCAGAGTGGTCCCTGGGCTGCAGGGGGGGTGTTTCCTCTGGCAGTGGCAGCCCCCTCCCACCCAGACAGCAGCCACCCTCAGGTACTTGGCATAGGCAGTCCTGGGGAGCACTGCAGTCACAGAGGGAAGTACCAGGCCCCTGTGCAGCTTTTGCAGGCAGGCAAGCTGGCTGGCTTGGGGAGGAGGGGGTGGGATTGGGCTCACCACTTTTCTTGGGCGGAGCCTGCTTTCCCAGGCTGCTGCCAGGCTGCCTGCAGGGCTTCCTGCAGAGCTGCACAGAGCCTGGTGCTTTGCTCCATGGCAGTAGGGGCAACAAACTAAAACTCCTTGGAAGAGTTTTTGTTTGTTGCACCCCAAGTTATTTAAGGCGCATTATGCCACTGAATTCCCGGTAGCGGCTGCAATTAATGTGCAATACGTTACAGAGGCATGCAAACATCAATACCATTAAAGTGGTGCAAAAGCATTTAGCCCGCTTTAAAGTGTTGTGCACACATGCCCCTTGTTTCATCTACAAACAGCCTAGGCTTTTGGTTTAAACTGCTTTCTGAAAAGTAAAACTGTAGAGAGCTAAGTGGTGGCAATAGAAATGCTGCTACATCAGGACTGGTCATAAAACTGGATGGCGAATGTTCTTATTAGCACTATAGAGAAGTCTTTCTTCCAGTGTTGCAAAAAGTAGTGCTCTGGAGGAATCAAGGAATTGGATATTTGTAGTTATATTTAATTCAGTGGAGTTTAATACAGGGAGGAAAAAAGAAAGAACTAATCAAAATTGTATTTGTACAGGAAAAAGATTTACTATACCCCTCCCTATAGTCTCGGATAAGCAATAGAAGTTTACTGTAACATACAAACCAGGTACAGTTTATACTTCAAACTGTTTTTTTTTTTCCTTTGGACCTTTACTAAAATTGGAAACCACAGCTTTGAAAAGTATGTGTCAAGAGTCTTTCTTACAATAGACATTGCAACAGAAATAGAACAGTTAATGAAATATGTTTGCTAATTAAGCACAAAAAAGTAAAAGATGTTATAATCAATAATAAGCACAAGGTTAGGTCAATGGTAGAATCTCAAATAATGATCCTTTTAAGCTTTATAATCCTCTCTTTTCAAGAAGCAGTCAATAGGAACATCACAGCCCAAAAGTGTTGGCAACATAATCTCTAGCTGAAAGTAGAAGAGAGAAACCCTTAAGTTCAGCAGTCTCAATAGTTTGAAAGTTTAAGTGATTTATCTTTCATGAAGTAGTTTAGTTGCTTGAACAGCATTTAAAGAAATGAATACTTGTATGTCCTATCAGGGAAAGATACCTGCAGCATATGACTGGAAGTGTTTTGCATCTACTTTTCTGTTATGCTTTAACATTTATATCACAAGTTATGTTTCTCTTTTTGTTGCCTATAGTTTTGATAAGCAATTCATCCAATTTAAATTTGTTGCCTTACCTGAAGTCTCATTATTTCTTTGGATAAACTGGTTAAATTAAGCACCAAAATAGGAAAGAGCAAATTTGATAAATGAGGAATTTGGGATCCTGATTTACAGTATGAACACATGAAATGGTCATACTGATTGAAAAGTAGGAGGATTTACTATGTTCATGCTGATTGACTATAACTTTTTTATCCCTTGTTCTATCCTGCAGGAAGTAAAAGCTAAACAATGGTTATTTAGCAACTGTCTTGTTCCACTGTAAACTGCTGTAGCTTAGTACCACTCACTAGAAGCTTCTACACAGATGTTTTACTGCACATTGGACTAATCTAATGCATAGTAAAGTGTCACTGCCTACACATGCACAGGACTTAGTGCACAGTAAATCGGACTAATGTGCCATTTGCTAAAACTAGGAAATACAAGTATTAGATTAAGGGCACAATAGCTACAGAGCCTTACTGTTACTATAACCTTAAGACAGAAGCTTAAAAAAAGGAGTTTGACTGACTATCATATTATTAAAGGCCTTATCATATTATAAAAGGTTAAGTACAGACAATCAAAAAGCCTGAGGCTGAATCAATTCAGTCTTTGCAGCTTAGTTTAAACTGCAGAGATTAAACTGAGAAACAACTGGATAGACATTCACTTTTGATTCAAGAAATGCAGCTGCATATCTTCAGTCACTCAAGCCAGAAGCCACAGGTACTACAGCTCCGTTCTCTGGCATGTAGCCATCATGGGCTCTGTGTTCACTTCTTTTTCCTGCTGCCTCTGAGGTCTCTGGGATTTACAGTCCAAAATCACAGCAGAAGAACTCTGCAGGGTTGCTCGTCACTTCCTCTTCCTGCTTCCAGGTCCCTCTGGGATTTGTAGTCTACTGCTGCAGCCAGCAGTAAGTTTAGCAGGGCATGGCAGCTCTGTACTCAGCGGAAGAGAAATTTAACCCCACTCCCTGGCCCAGACAGGGTTTGCCTGGAGGATGGAGGGGCAATCCCTGCCTCCCCTCCCCTTACCCCCAACCGTTCTCTGCTGGAGCAGACAGCCCGGCCCAGGGCTGGGGACTGTGCTTTAACTTGAACCAGGAAGGAGTCTGGACAGACATTTCATAAACCAGTTTGAGCCAAATCAGTTAAGTCTGATACTACATTCAACCAGTTTTATCTTAAACCAGTTTCAGCCATATAGAAACTGGTTTATGTGCACTGAACTTCTGTTCTGTTACAGGTTTAAACCAGTTTTTGATGATTTAAACTGATTTATGTGTAACTTCTGTCTCTAGCTTTATAGAGCAAGTAAATGATCCACTCACCAGTGTATTTTATCCAATGCCTGTTTCATTTAAAATATAGAAACAGAGGCTGGAACCCAGGACTTCCCTCCCCCAGACTGAGTGATTTGGCTGCTAGACCACAGTGCCAGGTTTACTACAGTCTTTCTCATCCAGTGAATATTTATTGTTTCCTGCAGATTGGAAACAGCTTCAACAGGAAGGATAAAGAATTCCAATTACATGCATCCCTCACCACAGGGTAGTCTGTAATCCATGGATAAGACACTCCCTGGGAAACAGAAGATATAAGTTTGAACCCCCTCGGACAGAGGATTTCAAAAGAAGAGTGCTACACTGCTGATGCATTTTGTGTAGAACTCAGCCTGGTAGGAAAGCTCTGAGAGAGCCTACCAGTATGAACCAGGTGAAGAAATGTTTTGGTTCTAGGTCTTGGATGTGAGCTGGTGCTGATCTGCTGTTTGGGACTTGGACACTTCACAAAGGCAAATTTTAAGTGCCTATGGGTTTGGGGGTTTTTTTTGCATGTACTTCAGAAATAGGGGTAGGGTACTTTAATTGAAGAGTCTAATTGAAGAGTCACAGAATCTTGTGTATCAGCACTTCAGAATGGTGGTGGGGCATTTTAACTAAAGCTTCTTGAAAAAGACACTGATACATGAGATGCAGAGGCTGTTTGGAATGTGCTAATTAGCATGCTTGTAGACATGCCAGGAGGTTGCTCTGGTGCACTATAATTACAGTGCACCAGAGCAGCCTCCTGGTGCATCTACAGGCACCCATGAAGTTTAAATGCCTCGAGTTCTGCAGCAGCTGAGCAGAAGTATGGAGGGTCACCATTTTGGACTTGAACAGAGTCTAGTTACTTTATGCAAGATCATGTAAAGCCTATAGTACATAAGGAAATTGAACCTTTCATGAAGTCCTGACCACACAGTGCAGGCTGGTGCCTTCATCAGAGGAATATTCTTCTTTTCCATAAAAATTCTTCAAAAACTTGTAATATTTAATTAAGTAGTAAGCATTTTCCTTAATATAAATAAAACTTTAAAACAATGTTTTAATTGAAACCTAATCAGAGGGGGGTCTCACTTAATAAAAATGAGAGAGAATTTTCAAATGCTGATAGCTAAATGTTTTACATCAGTGAAAGAACTGGGCCACTGCTGAGGGAAGGTAAATAGGGCCTTCCTATTCTTATCAAATAAGTCTATTAATAGGCTTTCTTGCTTATATATCCTAATTCAGCTACTGAAAGATGGAGAAAAGAAAATCACAGGAAGAATTTTACAAAGCAAATCTCATGATAAAGCATAATAAACATAACTGTACCTTTAGGTTAATTCTGTAGTACCTTGCTAAATTGGCAATGGACATGATGAGGAAATTTTTTATTTTGCCAAAGTTTTTCATTGATGGTGAGGATACTTAGATTAGAAAATAAAAAATCAGAACTGTTTTATTTTTTGAAAAATAGATAGAATGCAAGAGCTTGAGCTTTCAGGGAAATGTTTTGGGGCTTTTTTTGTGGAGGGAGGAGTGCGGTTTGTGACTTGTTGAGAACACTTAGCCCTCATTGTCTCAAATGGGATTTTAGTCCACTTGGCAGTTGATGTTCCCGACTACATAATGTGCAATAACCATGTTTAAAATGGTTGAATGTGATTTTACTTAACCCTCTTTACAGCCTAAATATGATATTACTGCACAATAACCTCAAACCCAGCCGTACCATACCACTTAGCCACAGCATTCGCATTTTGGACACAACTCTATTTTTTACTAGATTTTTTTGTTTTCTCTGTTTAAAGAAAATGTGTGTGTTTATGCAATGATCTAGAGTCTAATTTTGGCTTCCTTTGAATAAAACCAGCATAAATCACTTAACTTTATTGAAATTATTTCAGATTTAAATTGGTGTAAATCAGAAAAAACCTCATTAATTTTAATCGGTCAAGATTTTACCCAGTAGATATTACTGTGAGAAGGTGTGATTTTAAAAACAATAAATAAAAATAAAACTGATTCAGCAAGGTATTGAGGCCCATCTGTAACTATAAACAAATGAGTAGTTTTCTTGCTGGATTGGGCCATTCAGCCTGCTGTAAATAAGGTGCTGTATGGCCTCAAAACTTCACTTTGAAGTTTTATTTATATTAAATAAGTAGTTTCTAGAATATTTTTTTCTGTCTGTGAATTCTCTATTATCAGTTAGACCTGATGGGAAGAATAATTCCCACTAGTGAGGTTGGTCATTATAGTTTGTAAAATAAGGAATAACTCAGATTGTTCACTCACAGAGCATTTTCAAATGTGAAACTGTTCAAGGAATCTTTACATTATTTTGCCATATTAAAAGCAACATTACAAGAACAAAAAATTGTCAAACAATTGGAAAAATTCAAGCTATGTAGTTATGAAGTGTGACAAATGGGCAAGTGTGATTGCAGCAGTGGTTAGGAAAGTCTTTTTGAGAACAAATAGGGAACAAGGTAACACATTTCTTTTTGCCTGTTCTCTATTGAAATTGACCCAAGTATCTCTTAAAGCAGCAGGGCTGTCCAACTGATGGCCCTCAGGCTGTATGTGGCCTGTGAAGGATTGATGTGTAGCCCCTGGACTCTCACCAGCCCCTGGGCTCTCTCTTTCTCCCCTGCTCACCATTGCTCTGGCTGCAATAGCAGTTGGAGGGGTCCCCACTTCTTCTTCCAGCTACTGTTCCCATGTGGTGGGGCAGTAGACAGTGCCATAGCAACCAAGAATGATGTCTGGGGCAAAGCCCGCTCTCTGCCCTTGCCCCATGCACTGATCTGGGGGGGCACATGCTCCCTTATGCTTGCCCAGGACTGCTTGCAGTGGTGGTAACTGCTGTCCCCCCATCCCTGTACTTCCCCAAATAAGCTGCTCGCAGCTCTGTCCCATGCATCACCCTGGCTGGGCAGTGCCTGTTGGCAGCCCTTTGCTTCAGCACTTGGGGCAGTCACCCCGCTCGCCCCCCCTTGCTATGGCACTGGCAGTAGGGCAACTCTGGGGCTGTGGCTGAGGGGTGGGAACTGGGGTGGCATGTTGTGGGGGCAGAATTGTGCCTGGTGGAGGGGGAGGTCTGTGTGGTGCAGCAATGGGTGAGGAGGTGGGGTTTGGATGTGCTGCATGTGGCCCCCAGGGCAAATGGCCCCTAGGGGGTTAAAAGTTGGACAGCCCTGTCTTACAGGAATTCTCTTTCCTGACCTAGGTAGGCATGGTTCTTTGGGTAGATGTGATATCTTTTATTAGACCAACTGAGTAGATGGAAAAATGTTTTTAGCAAGCTTTTGGGCACAGTCACCCTTTGTCAGGCATAGGGAGTCTCTGCTGGTCTAAGACTCCAAGGAATGAGAGAAGCTAAAAGTGTGGAGGGATATCAGTGTAAATGTAAATAGGTAGAGATAAGCAAGACAAGAGGAAAAGCAGAGAGGAAGAAGGGGAGTGGAAGTCAGAGGGAGAAAACAGATAAAATACAAGGTGAAAAAGAGACAGTCTGTGAAAATGGTAATAGCTGGAGATCAGGAAAGCAGGAATGGGAAAAGCAAAAAGTGTGAAAGGATGTCAGTGAAAATATAAAAAGGTAGAAGTAAGAAAACAAGGTAAAGCAGGGGAAGGAGGGGGAAGAAAACAGTTGACAAAAAGGTCAAAGGGAAAGCACTACAGAGGTAATATAATACAAGGTAAAAAAGAGGCTAGCAATAAAAAGGAAATGGTAGGGAACGAGAGAGAAAAATGGCAGAGAAGTGGGGGAGGGAAGGAGAGAAAAGGTGGGGTGGAAGGAATGTAACAGGTCAGGTCTGGCAGGTACCTTGTGAATCAGAGGTTAGGCAGGTTGTAATGTGTCCTAAATCCAATGTCTATATTGAGTGCATAACTTCTAGTATCTAGTAAGCTGATGAAGTGAAGTTCATAGGCTCATCTATGAAAGGTGTTTTGGAAATTCCCTTTGAGGATTAGAACTGAGAGATTGGAGAGGGAGTGATTGTCCTGTGAGAAATGTGGCCCCACAAGTAGTTGGGCACTTTTGGTTTTGATAGATTTCTGGTGTGTGTTCATGCTGGTGCACAGTTGTTGTTTGGTCTCTCCTACATATTTTCCATCAAGGCATTTGGTGCACTGGATGATGTATATTACACTTCTGGAGGTGAAGGTATAAGATCCAGGAATGGTGATGGTTCTGTTGTGGGGTGTAGTAATTGTGGGGGTGGTGAAGATATGTTGGCAGGTTTTGCATTTCTTGTGGCATGGTCTGGATCCATTGGGTATGGTTTGGGTCATAGGGAGTTTGCTTCTGGTGATGAGCAGGGATCCAGGTTTTCCGTTTCCCATGGAAAAACAGAGAAAACCATGGGTTCCCCGTTTTTATTGGAGAAAACGCGGATTTCTCTTTTTAGAAGAGAAATCCATGGATTCTCTGCTTTTGCAAAGAACTCTTGCAGGTTGGCATAGTTCCAGTATGCAAAAGCCAATTGCAAAAAGGGCGGGAACCCCCTGCCCTGGCCGGAGGGGGAGGGAGAGGGGGGAGGGCGGAGCCTGAGCCTCTGAGGCAGCCAAGGCCGGGCTCAGGCTCAGACTCACCCCTGGAGTATGGAGGTAAGTGGGGCTTGGGGCAGGAAGATGGTTGGGGGGCTGAGGGAGTGGGGGATGCTACTGGCCCCAGGCAGCACATTGTAGCTGGGAGCAGGGCCAGGGGGTGAAGGCAGGGGTGCCCCTCTGTGGGGGGCTTTGAGGGCAAGTGATGAGGGGCACACACGTGCCGCCCGGCTGGCTGCCTGGTGGGTGGAGGAGGGAGGCTGGCATGCGGCCAGAGTATAGCTCCGTGGCTGAATCTGCAGCCATGGTGGGAGGGGGGCTTGCGCTTGCACGCAGCACTGCCACTTACCTGGAGGCCCATTATGGTGGTGATAGCCACTGCTCCAAAACGTCCTGCTGCTGCCACGGAGTTGTGCCTGGAGCTGTGTGGCTGGCCTCCAGGTGGCAGCAGCAGCATGGTGGTGGCTGGGTGGCATGCAGCCATCCCCACCACCTCCCCCACTGCGCTGCTGCCTCTGGCCGCAGAACTCTGAGCATGGCTCCGCGGTGGCAGCAGGAGGTTTTGTAGGCAGCAGTAGTCACCACTGGCAGGGGAAGCCACCATCGCTTGCCTGTGCGGTCACCCATGCCAGCGGTGACAGTCGCTGTGCACAAAACCTCCCGCTGCCACCATGGAGCCGTGCTCAGAGCTGTGCAGCTGACAGCAGTGGTGCAGTGCGGCACAGCACAATGGTGGGGCTAGGAATGGCTGCATGCCACCCAGTCACTACCACCCTATGCTGCGCCACTGCTGCCAGCTGCACAGCTTTGAGCATGGCTCCACGGTGGCAGCGGGAGGTTTTGGAGGCAGCGGCCTTCACTGCCATCATGGGCCTCCAAGTAAGTGGTAGCTCTAAGGACTCACTAAAAAACATCCAGCAATTGACAGTTGACCACTGCCAGAGACAGGACTGGACCATGGGTCTGTTTAGCTGTAGCTGTTTCCAAGTTCTTAAGAGTCATGAGACAAGCAGTTAATACTGGAGCCATAGCATTAAAATATGACTGTAAAACTACCTACTGGGTAATTATATGGTAATAAATGTCTTGTGCACCAAACCGTGGAACTCACATAGCAGCAAGGATTTCTCCTCAGCAAGGAGTCCTGATGGGACATTGAGGCCTCTCCACTGTTGCTAGTGTCTGTAACTTCTGTGCTATCCCTCTGTGGGGGAGAATGGCCTGTAAATCTGTGTCATTGTGTTACTTTTAAATTCGCATTGCAGTATCAAACACTGCAGTAACATTTATGTGGTTGCACCAATGCTGGATATCTTGCATTCTTCCAGCTGCCCTTCCACACTGCCTTGTCTGGCCTGGCCTGGCCTGTACATGTCCTCTATTGCTCCAAGGTCACTAGGATGTCACCTCCTTTTGGTCTTCCTCCAAGTTCAGTCCATTTACACTTTATGCTCCAGGCATCCACACACCCAGCAGTTTGTTCTAGCCCTGTGCTACTCCCCCATATCATGCATACACCGGGATCCTTGCCAAGGGCTAAGTTCAAAGATGCCACCTTTACCTACCTATTTGCTGTAGTTCTGTCCTCCTAAATCTTTGTGTGCTAAGATATTCCCTTCATCTCTCCAGCTCCAAGAACCAGGAATTCCATTGCCCCACAACAAGAACAATGAATACGAGGGAAACTCATTAACTCCCTCACCTGCCCAGCTAGCACCATTCCACAGCCCAAAATGCCACTATGTATATATGTACCAGTCCACACAGGCCGTCACAGGAATTTTCCAGCTGAATGTTTTTTCATTGGAGAATATCAGTTTGTTAAGAGAAACATAAGACAATCTTTATTTTCAGAAATGTGCGTGTTTCAGTGAAATTTTCATCAGGAAAGGTTTCTCTGGTCCAGGATGGACTTTCTAGTCAGAAGGAGAGATCCAACACAAAATGGGTAATGAGATGGGAAAAAACAACAATATTGTATGAATAAGAAAATATAACTATTTCACATGGTTCTGTTTTAACATTTCCTGATAGCAGGTTTGTTACTATTCTTTTTAGATGTCACCTTCATTAGGTGCCATATTCCATAAAAGTTCTCTCTCTAGGTTCCTCTGCAGACCTTTGTATTGTGTCAGAACACTTAACACTCTTTAATTTGTCCTCAGCACTTCTGGGAGGTAGAGAAGCAATTCTCTCTCCATTTTACAATTGCTAGTCCCAAAACCAAAGAAGTAACAAGCAGGGTTTGGCATGATAATTGTGCGCGGAGGGGGTACAGTTCCAAGAATGGGGGGGAGGGTGCATGCAGGAGTCTCACCCAAAACAGTTCCTGGCTGCTGCTGTCCCATGTTGTGCCCAGCCCAGCTCTTGCTCTTAAAACAGCAGCAGTGCAGTGTATGTGCACTGGCTGCTGCTGCAAGAGCAACTGTGTGATGCTGCTTTTTCCCGGGTGCAGACTCCACAGGTAGGGGATGATTTTAGCACCTAAGTTGGTGCCAGGAGCTAGTGCCCTTCTCATCTACCTCTAGTTATGCCACTGCCCAAAAGCTCCATGACTCTAATGCCCAGATCCTCAAAGCTATTCAGAAGCCAAAATCTCAGTGATTTCAGTCAGCAGTAAGCACCTTTGAGGATCTGGGCTTAAGTCACAGTGGGGGTTGGGGATGCCAGCAGCAAACTGAAAAAGGACCTTGTCTCCTGAGTCCCCTGTCTGGTTCCCCAAGGCCATTCCTCATCCCTTCTCTCCATGGGTAAGTTTAAAAGAACTCTGACCATATGGGTATTTTTTCATCCTTTTTAATTGGAGATGAGCCCACACCACATTATTTTTTCTCTTAAAAATTTTGCTGCTCAAAGTAACGCTCCAGCTGTGGAATGGCTGTAGGTGGGGGAAGGGAGCCAAGCAGAGCCCTTTTCCAATCTAGTACAGAAAATGATTGGAGAATTAAAATGAGAACATCCCAAATGACTGGATATCAGGAAAAAAAAGTCCGCTGGCAGCACCCCCGCCACTCCCTCAGCCCCCAACCATCTTCCCCAGCCCTGCCCCACAGCCCCCAAGCCCCACTTACCTCTAGGATCCAGGGGTGAAGGGCATGGCTCTGCTGTGGCAGCACTTGCCCACAAAGCCCCCCCACCACCACTCTGCATGCAGCCGCCACCACCCCACACCGCCACAAAGCCGTGCAGCCAGTTGCAGGGCATGCCACTGCATCCAAGCCCCCCGTTTCACCCCCTGGCCAGGTGACACACATGTGGCCTGCACACGGTGGTTGCCACTACACTGCTGCTGCTGCGCCCTGTGCCATTTGCCCACAAAAGCATTTAGGTGGCTGTGGGATGGTAGTGCAAGGCACAGTGGCAAAGTTGTGGTGGTGGCCTCCGTGTGTGAACCTCCTGTCAGGCTGGCCAGCATGTGTACAGCCCACAGAGTGGCACCCCTGCCCTCACCCCCTGGCCTGGCTCCTGGGAGTGGGCACAGGAGCACACTTCCCCCCACCCTTCTTGATCTACCCCCCTAGCAACTTCTCTTTCCCCTGCCCTGCCCTGCCTCTTCCCCCCACACACTTACCTGGGTGGGTGTCAGTGTCTGGGGGGACTGTTGCGAGGGACATCAGGAGGGCTGTTGAGACAGTGGGGGGGGGAGTGGGAGGCACCAGCAGCACTGGGAGGGGCTGTGGGGGGCCTTTAATTTTTATCATGGATTTTGGGGCTTTAATCAGAGGATTTCCAATTTTTAATCAGAGAAAACCAGGATACCTGGTGATGAGGTTAGCAAGATTCAGTGCTTGTTTAAAGGCTAGGATGAGTGGTTCTGGAAAGATCTCTTTTAAGAATGGGGTCTTCTTCTAGTATGGGTTGTAACTGTTTGAGGATTTTTTGTGTAGGTTCCAGGGAAGGGTAATATGTCACAATGGTGTGCTATTAGTGGAGATTTTCTTTTTGCACTACAGCAAATCTTCACATGGTATCTGGGTGGCTCTTTCAAAGGTGCAATCTATCTCTCTAGAGGAGTGTCCTTGTTGGGTGAAGGCTCTTCTGAGATTTGTGAGGTGGTGATCACAGGTATTCTCGTTGCAAATTTGGTGGTATCAGAGAGCTTGGCTGTAAGTTACAGCTTTCTTGGAGTGTTTAGGGTGATTGTTGGTTTTGTGTAAATAGGTATGTTGGTCCATGGGTTTCTTGTATATGGTGGTTTGAATTTTACTATCTTGGATATTGATCATGGTGTCCAAAAAGGAAATGCTGGTGTGAGAGTATTCAAGCGATAGTCTAATGGAGAGGTGGTGATTCTTGAATTTTTGGTGGAAGTCCATCAGAGACTGCAGGGTTTCAGTCCAAATGATGATGTAATCTATATCTCAGGTATAGTAAGGGTTTGATGGTTCAGTTACTGAGGAAGTCGTCTTCTAGGTGGGCCATAAAAAAAGGTTGGCATATTGTGGGGCCATTTTGGTGCCCATAGCTGCACCCATGGTCTAGAGGATGTGTTGGTTGTTGACACTGAAGTTGTTGCATGTGAGAATGAAGTATATGAGCTCAGTGATATCCTGAGGTCTGTATTCTGAGTTGTGATCAAGTTCTTGTAGATACAAGGCAGGTCTGAATGCCATCCCTAGTGTGGGATGTTGGTATATAAACTAGTGACATCCATGGTGGCTAGGAGGGTATTGCTGGGAAGGTGATCTATGTTTTTGAGAAGACATTTCTATAGAAATCTCCAGTTCTGCCAGCAAAACTTTGAACACCTTCACATTCATAGCTTCTTTTTGGTGGCTAACCCCTTCTTAATGCTGACAGAGTTTCATAGTTTCTAGGGTCGAAAGGGACCTGAGAAGATCATCTAGTCCGACCCCCTGCCATGGCAGGAAA
>NW_017729008.1:1285815-1287792 GCF_001723915.1 Gavialis gangeticus | reverse complement strand
TTGCCCCTAAGCATGCAGTCCCCTGCTGGCCCCTCCTGGATGTGTGCCAGAATTATTTTCTCAAACAGCTTGCCTAGGATCGAGGTAAGACTAACTGGCCTATAGTTTCCTGGGTCCTCCTTCCTCCCTTTTTTGAAGATTGGAACCACGTTGGCCCTCTTCCAGTCCTCCAGCACCTCTCCAGTGCACCACGAGAGCTCGTAAAGCTGTGCCAAGGGACCTGCAATGACCTTGGCCAGTTCCTTTAGAACTCTAGGGTGGAGATCATCCGGACCAGCTGACTTGAATACGTCCAGCCCCTCCAGAAGTTCCCTTACTAAGTCCTCGCTAACCCTTGGCCCAGGTGTGCCTCCCCCCTGCTGGATGAAGTAAAGCTACTGCTTCTGACAACTGGTATCAGAAGAAACATGGAAACACTTCTGAACCTTCTGTCAGCTCCTGTGGTCACTTCAGCATTTGGTGCCATCTCAGAGTGCACATCATTCTGTCATGGCACAACATCTGAGAAGATCCATGCAGAGTAGACAGGCACACATGGATGTAAATGTGCACTTGATGGTGGATGGTACTGCATGCTGTCAGACTTTGACAGTCAAATGAGGTGAGTTTAGACAAAGCAATGGTCACAAATATTTTCTAGGAATAGCCAGTAGATCTGTTAGAAAAGCGAAGAGTTAATGAAGTCTTCCCTCCCATGTCAAATGCTTAAGGCCAAGGAGCTTTCAGTGCTGTGATTTATAAGAATAGACTTACAGAATTTACTTCTGTCTTGCTTCTTACAACTTCCTGGCTTTTCATTCACAAATCACAAGTTTGTCTTCTCCCGGAAAAGCTTTGCCTTTGTTTTTGTGACCTGCATTTGTAGGGCTTCTAATTAGCACGCAGCACTGATATCTGCTGTCCTGCAATGG
Organism: Gavialis gangeticus; assembly: GCF_001723915.1. Lineage (NCBI taxonomy): Eukaryota > Metazoa > Chordata > Crocodylia > Gavialidae > Gavialis > Gavialis gangeticus. The sequence goes on along the minus strand of NW_017729008.1, from coordinate 1,286,881 downwards.
CTTGTACTGCTTTGTTTTCTATTTTGCCAAAGAAACCCATTCTGGCAAATGCTTGGTGAAGGTTACAGTAAAGAATTAGGCAACTTCTTTAACTGAGCTGTGTTGTCCAGGACTCCATCATGCACAGTCATACATAGTCTCTTCATCTAGATTTCACAAAAGTCTCTTCCTCTTCCTCTAGATTTCACAAAAGTCAATGGGAGTGGATCAAGTTGAGGGGTAGTCTAAATATTTCCAGATCTATAAATTAAAGATTAAAATGAACCAGGGATTGGCTTGTTAAAAAAAATCCTTCCTAGCTTCTTTAATATTTATAATCACTTTAATTTTCAATATTACCTCAGGTATTCCTCTATGGCAAACATTGTCTGTTGTTTTTTGCCTGTAAATGTATACTCTCATTCCTAGGAAAATGGCAGAGCACCCTAATTAAACACTGTTAGATTACACCATGGTGACTGAGTTCTTATGGCAAAACATCCGCTGAAGCATTGCCTAAGAAAAGTGGCATTTGACTTGCCTTAAAAAACAAACAAAAAGAAGTGTGTGTTGCATGTTGAAGTGAGTTATACAAGCTATTACACCTGGTATATAAAATTAGTCTCATCACAGAAGGATCTTATTACTAGCTTAGCACTGGTATCATGCTGCTGCCGCCATAGGTAAACTCTGGGTGGGAAAGCCTGGTGGCTTGGCTTTCTGTTTAAACAGAGGTATATTTTGAACCTAAGGTAAGATGTACAAGCTACCCCAAAGTAACAGCACAGTGGAAACAAGTTACTTTTAGGGCTGGTTAGCAAAGGGGATTTAAGTTTGTAATCTGGGTGCACCCAACTACTGTGCTCCCCTCTCCAGATAGAAGGGATGGGTGGCAGGCAGGAGTGCTGAGGAAGGGATCTGCAATATGCAGGCCAGAGTCAGGCCAGGACAAGAGATACTTAACTATATACAGATGTATTAATATATACAAAAATGAAGAGAAATTCCTATTAATAAATATATATAGTATGTGTGTGTGTGTGTGTGTGTGTGTGTGTATGTATATATGTATATGTATATATATAAA
>NW_017729008.1:1263509-1275499 GCF_001723915.1 Gavialis gangeticus | reverse complement strand
CATAGGCAGCAGAAGGGAGTGGCTAACGGGGCTTAGCCCCTCCAAACACAGGGCAGTGGTAGGGCCACAAGGCAGCCTGGCTGCAGGCTTCCGGCAGCTGCAACAGGGGTAGGGTGGGAGTGGGGCTGGGGCAGCCTGGGGCTACAGGAGGATCCGGCACTGCACAGCTGGTGCGGCATGGGACTGAGCCATGAGAGGCTCATCTGGGGGGCATAGCTCCTGCTGCTACATGCACTCTGGGAAGCACAGGGGATGCATGATGCCAGGTCTGCGCGGGGCAGGGAAGACTGCTGCTGTGGGTTGGGGCTGAGGTGGCACTAGGCTCTTCCTGGCAGGGGGCTGTGCTAAGGGTGGGTGGCAGTGGCGCTGGGAGGGAGCTATGGTGGGTGGGCTGCAGCCTCCCCCATCTCTCCCTCCCAGTGCTGCCACCACCCACTAGGAAAAGCCTGGTGCAGCACTGGCCCTGGCCTGCAGCAGCAGTCTGCTCTGCCCCACACAGATCCAGGGGCACATACCCCACCCCCATGCCCTTCCAGGGCATGTGCAGTAGTGGGAGCCACCCCACCTTCCTGCATCCCCTAAATGAGCCGTTGCTCCATCCTGCACCCTGCTCCACCCCAGCTGGGCAGTGCCTGCGCCAGCCCTTGCCACACTCCCTCCCCCACTGGCCCTTCCCCTCCCCCTGCAGACTCACCAGCTGGTGGGGCATTGGCTCACATGCATGTGCATATGCACTTAGTCTCCCACAATTTTTTTTTCTTCCTCTGCCTATGAGGAAGAGACTGATCTAATGCTAGTTCACACCCTAACTTCCCCTTCAGTAATTTGTTCATGTGCCTGTAGTCATAGGTTGTGAACACGCCAGTGGAGAGGTGAAGCTCAAAGCATAAAGCAGAGTAGATTGCACTGTGGCAGCTGTGTGCAAATGAGTAGGCTGTATTGGAAAATACAAAAAATGTTCAGGTTTCATGTTGACAGACAGGAAGCTTGAAAGCATAAGGAGTTGTCATTGATTTTGTCCTGAGTAAATTTTCCATTGCTAGGAAGATGTAGTTCCACTTCTGACATTGTTTTGTGTGATTGGAGCTTTTTAAAAAATAAGGACAGCTAGATTTGCCCAGACTAACCTGTTTGTGCATCCATGGCCTAAGGTTGTAATTCATAGAAGCCAATCCCGGGAGGGAGAGAGGGATGTAGTGCCCCTGCTTTTCACCCAAGAGCCAAGTGGTTAGGGCACATCTGTTGCCAGGGAGAAGCCAAGTTCTAGTCCAACAGTCAAGTATCGTTGTACCTATGTATTGGCTTCCTTAGGAGAGAATGAGACCCCCTTCCTAGCTAACATCCTCCCATCCCCTCTAAAGAATATGTTGTAGCCTCATGCTTACATTACTCTTCTGGGAGGTGTGTGTTTGAATCCCCTCGCACAGAGGAAGGGTTTAAATCTCCACTGTATGAGCATTTTATGCATCACTTCATGCTCCAGTGGGGATTATAATCCCTGTTTTACAAGTGCGGAAATGAGGCATAAATCTCCAATGACTCTCATAAAATCATACAGGTAAGACTTAAACCCTGATGTCTGGTGTCCAAATAAACTCCTGAATTGTGAAAGTAGCCTTTTTTCTTTTGCAATGATCCCAATATACTCCCCTTTCCTAGACTTGGTCCTAAGAATCAGCAGTCTTTCCTGCCCACATCTGCCAGTTCCTACTCTACCCTTTTGTTCGCAACAGATTTTACATGGTAAGTGACGTCTCTCCTCCAAAACTAACTCTATAAAAAGGAAGAAAGAGACCTTCTGTTTTAAAGGATATGGAGGGAATTATACTGAGCACCTGTTATTAGGGATTTTGTTCATTAGTCCTCACAGTGCAGAGACTTCTGCCGTGTTCTTCAGCAGCCTTAGAGTTGTACCATAAAACAGGATGCAGGTCAGGTAGGGCTTTAATATAAGCACTGAAAGTCTGTAGAAACTTATACAAACAAAATGCAAACACTGTTTTTTTGGTGAATTATATCTAATTAAAAGCTGTATATGTCAGCCATGTGAACAACAGTGTGAAGGGAATTTGTTACATATACATTAGATCTCTCTCTCTTTTTCTCTCTCTTTTAAGCAAGAGAGTGGTGAATTGTTTAGTAAATCTAAAATTAAAATGTGTTGGCACTTCATACATATAACAGTGATAAGACACATAGTAAAATTACTCTGACAGCAGCAGCACAAGTGTATCAGACTGTAGATGCACAAAAATATGCATGATTCCAGCATGTAATTAGGAAGAGCATAGAGTAGCAATCTCCAGCAGTTTAATCTACTTTATCAAATTTACAATTACACAACTCAAAATACATATAACAAATAATGCTTTAATTTTGGATATGTCAGTATGTGTCTACAGTACATTTATTGTATTATCAATTATTTTAACATTTGGGTTTTCATCACCTGTATTTTTACAACATAAAGCACTTGAAGGTTTCTTATGAGGACAAGAGCCTTCATGTTGAAAGAACATTAATCTCTCATTACAGGGTGATGATTGAAAAGTTATTTTGATAAAATAGGGGGAATATATTTGCTGTGTTGCCAAGTCTTGCAATTTTATCACGGGTTTCATAATATTTGGTCCTACCTCCCAGTGCCATGTTATTACATGGAGATCCCTGCTTTCATTTCAATGAATATCAAGATAGTTTCTAGTCCCCAAAATTGTGGAGTAGAACAGGTATCATTTTAATGAAATATCAGCTTCAATCACGTTTTTTTAGAAACAGAGTGCTCTATAGCTTAGTGGACTGTGCAGTAGAAGGAAGGAATCCCAGGTTCTGCTTTGCCTCATTCCCAGTGATTGATGGGAAACTTTACTCTGAATCAGCAGAGCAGGGGCGACAAATTGGATCTTCCACAACTACAGGCCAAAAGAAACCCATGTTTGATCTTAAAATGGACCTTTTCAACATACTTCCATTTTGTAAATATGTTTGAAGGTTTATTTTGTTTCTCCTGTGTTTTTAAGATAGTTTCTTCATGGAGGTGTCGAGTGGGGGGACTCTCGTGATTTGGGAATATTTGGTGTCAATATTGTAGGACAAGGGTGGCCGGCCTGTGGCATGGGTGCCACAAGTGGCACAGGCAGCCTCTGTATGTGTCTTGTGGCAGACTGGGAAGGGAGCAGAGATCATAGTGGAATATAGGGCAGGAAAAACAGGGAAGGATGCAGAGAAGCAAATCAGGGAGGAGAAGCGGATCAGAGTGGCACTCAGGAAGGGTGCAGAACTAATTCTGTGCCACATCTGCCAAAAAAGGTTGACCTTTTTACAGGACAGCTATTACTAGTCAGAAACCCTAAGTAGATTGGCTGCCTATGTGTACTGACTGGACATAGAAACCAAAATAAGCCATATTGGTAGCCCTGAATACTTGCTGTATAGCTAACAATGGAATTCTTGCTCATGAACATACATATGACACAGCTTCCATGCTGTCACGCTGTAATTGGGCTTGTTGGGGTTACTAAGCATGGGGACAGATGCTCAGCTAGAGTTGTTTCCTTGAAGTCAGTGGAGCAATACCAATTTATACCAGCTGAGCATATGATCTATAATCTGTACTGGAAGTGCACTGGACATTTCTGCTTGTTTTTGGACTTTGCTGCACTTGGAGCCAGAGCTCTGTTTCTATGGCACTGTTGGCTTTGATAGAGGATGAACAGGCATGACCTACCTAACAAAGAACCCTTTGATTGGTGTTTGGCTAGCAAAAATGAAAATTAACATTCTCAACAATAATCCTTTGTCTCCCTAAATCTCGGAATTTTCTTTAGATGGCAAGAGGTTAAATTTTGTCCTGAGCAGAGCTGCATTAAATTACTGCACGCAAAAATGTACAGATTCAACTCTTTTTATTTTTTTTGAGGGGGGAGGGAAAATATTTATCCCTTTTGCAAGCAAGGTTTTAAGCTTGCTTCTTAACTACAGAGTGAATCTTCTGGTTTTTACCTGACTGTTCTATTGCCTGGCTGTGATAGACCATCCAAGGTCTTTTGATAGTCCTATTAATGAAGTATCCAAGCACCTCACAATCTGTAAAGTAGTTATTCCCTCCAACATCCTGTGAGCCAAGTGAGATGGGAAGCTGAAGGGCAGGGAGATGACATCACTTGTGCAAGATAACACGAAGTCTGTGGCAGAGCAGTGAGTTAAACCAATATATGCTATAGCCAAGGATGGTATCCAAATCACAATTTTTAAATACATAGGGAGTACGAAGAAGGTACTGGGTAATGTGGGGCCCCTGCAGGATACACTTGGCAATCTGGTGGTTGCACCAGAGGAAAAGGCAGACCTTTTTAACTGTTTCTTTGCCTCCATTTTTTTTGTGCAGGGACCAGGACTCCCCCACCAAGATTCAGGACGAACTCAGGAGAGACTCCACCAGGCCTAGGGTCAGGGAGGACCGACTTAGGGAACTTCTGGAGGGGCTGGATGTATTCAAATCAGCAGGTCCAGATGCTCTCCATCCCAGGGTGCTGAGGGAATTGGCAGGGATTATCTCAGGACCCCTGGCATGGCTTTATGATCACTTGTGCTGCTCTGGCCAGGTGCCAGAAGACTGGAAGAGGGCCAGTGTAATCCCCGTTTTCAAAAAAGGGAGGACCTGGGCAACTATAGGCCCATTAGTCTTACTTCAATCCTGGGGAAGCTCTTTGAGAAAATTATCCAGGAGCACATCTGTGAAGGACCAGCAGGGAGGATGATGCTCAGGGGCAACCAGCATGGATTCATTAGGGGCAGGTCCTGTCAGACCAATCTGATTGCCTTCTATGATCGGGTCACAAAATCATTGGAAGCAGGTGTCGCCGTGGATGTAGTCTTTCTGGATTTCAGGAGGGCCTTTGACACTGTCTCCCACCCTATTCTTAAAAAGCTAGGCAACTGTGGCATTGATGCCTGCACAGTCAGATGGATCGCAAATTGGCTGAGGGGCTGCACCCAGAGGGTGGTGGTAGACAGGTCATATTCGACCTGGAGGGATGTAGGCAGAAGAGTCCCCCAGGGCTCGGTCCTTGGGCCTGCACTGTTCAATTTCTTTATTAGCGACTTGGACGAGGGGGAGAAAAGCACCCTGTTCAAATTCGCTGACAACACCAAGATTTGGGGCGAGGTGGGCACGCTAGAAGGGAGGGGCAGGATACAACTGAACCTGGACAGGTTACAGGGGTGGGTGAATGATAATAGGATGGGATTCAATATTGACAAGTGCAGTAAGAACCAGCAGCATACTATAGGCTGGGGAACTCCTTCTCAAAAGCACGGTGGCAGAAAGCGATCTTGGTGTCATTATTGATTCCAAAATGAACATGGGCCACCAATGTGAGGACATGGTCAGTAAGGCCATTGTCAGTACCTTGTCATGCATCCACGGATGCATCACAAGCAGGGCCAAGGAGGTGATCCTCCCCCTCTCTGACACTGATCGGGCCACAGTTGGAGTACTGCGTCCAGTTCTGGGTGCTGCACTTTAGGAGGGATGTGGCCAGCATCGAGAGGGTCCAGGGGAGGGCTACTCGCATGATCTGGGGATGGCAAGGCAGACCCTATGAGGAGAGGCTATGGGACCTGAACCAGTTCAGCCTTCACAAGAGAAGGCTGACAGGGGACCTGGTGGCCATCTATAAACTTACTAGGGGGAACCAGCAGGGTTTGGGAGAGACCCTGTTCCCTCGAGCACCTCCCTGAGTAACAAGGAATAACGGCCATAAGTTGTTTGAAAGTAGGTTCAGGCTGGACATTTGAAGGTACTACTTCACAGTCAGGGCAGCTAGGATCTGGAACTAACTTCCAAGGGAAGTAGTGCTGGCTCCTAGCTTGGTGGTCTTTAAGAGGAGGCTTGATTACTTAGCTGGGGTCATATGAGCCCAATTTTCTCTCCTGCCCAGGGCAGGGGGTCGGACTTGATGATCTACTTAGGTCCCTTCCAACCCTACATCTATGAATCTACAATCCCACCCTTCTGCTAGCATAACTCTACTACAGCAAGTTGATTCCTGGTTGAGGCTTTTTGTATTCCTACATAACTGTGCTGCTCCTGGACAAGGTTTTATAAGACTTGCTGTCTAACAGGAGAGAAATGTAGTTTTGAGACTTTGGTGCTGCTGGAAATATTACCCTAGGTCCCTGCTGAAAATGGGACTTAAGCAATGGAGAGATCAGATTTTCTTGACCTTCAAGTGGCTCCAAATTGCTTGTAATACTTTGAGAATAGTGATAGGGTTGCCTACCCTGGCTCCATGCTGAGAGTGGGATCACCACTGAGAATTATGCCCTGCTGTCTCATACTTTCTCAACATGCACTAGAGTCTGCAGATCAGACACTGTAGCTGTGACTAAAAAGGCAAAGTGGGCTGAGCTCTATCTAGCCTGCAGTTCTGGTGGGGAACTCAGTAGGAGCATGTGTGCTGATGCAAATAGCTTCACAAGTCAGACATCTAGATACCCTTTTCAGCCCAGAGGAAGTGGCAGTCTGGGCCTGGCAGCAGACTGGAGAGACTGTTCCCTAATTGGTTCCCCATGATGTTATGTTTAATTTTATTGGGTGAATGTTAGTCCATGTTGACTACTGTAGCTCTGTAACAGTTTTATTGGGAGTTTGCTTGATAGTGCCTGAGGAGACAGAGCTGGCATCTGGGCTAGACTAGGTAGTGGAGTCTTCCATCCCTTCTACTGAAGTTGGGTCTCAGAGCAGCCCATAATGAAAAATGTACAGGGCCAAAAGGAAAGCAAACAAGAAGTTATAAAATCCTGTGGTCCTATAAGGAGGAATTGGGCGTGGGGGGAAGGAGGAGATTGACCCTGGTTGCCAGCTTATTTTTAGCAAATGATGTAAAACACATAAATGATCCAGTGTGTGTGACTATGACCCTGGGAGAGGGGAGTTCTGGGCCCCAGTCCCTGTTGTGAGGACAGCATATGTATTTTCACACTACCTGGTTATTTGTTAAACTGAAATAAGCCTAGAAGTGAAGGGGGTGGGGGTAAGAGGTAGACAGCAGGCTGAGGATGGGATGTCTTCCTCACTGGCTTGTTAAGGTTCCCTCTTGTTATCCTTCTGGACCCATAAGTCTGTATCTTGACCAACTTCACCATGAGAAGGAGCCTTAGCCTAGCCTAGCCTGTAACTTGGTAGTTAGCTATGATGGTTACTATATTCCTGGGAAGATAAGGATGTTGGTTTAGATCTCCTCAGGGTGATATGGATAGGTGGATTACAGGCCTGGGTTATAGGTCCAGTTTTCTGGGCATGTGAGCTGTTTGGCAAAGCATGAGTGGCTTCTACTTGCCAACATCCAGAGTAAAGGTTGCTGTGCTATATAGTGAAATCGGGTTACTGGTTGTAGCTGTGTTGGCCTAAGGACATAGGCAGGCAAGGTTCTTTAGGTAGATGTGATATCTTTTATTAGACCAACTGAGCAGTTAGAAAAAAAGTTCTTAGAAAGTTTTCAGCTGCAGGAGGGGAGGGAAACTGAACCCCCTCAGCTCGCAGGCCCCCTTGACTCCCTCCAATGACCCAGCAGGGGTAGCTGGGAGGTGGCGTGTGGCCCCACCCGTTTGGTTGTGCAGGGAGTAGATGGAGCTTTTTCTGTCTGCTCTCTGTGACAGCCTGGGGGCAGGGCTGGGCCAGTGCTTGCTGGGGATCACCAGGTCAGCCCTGCAAAGACACCTGGGATATGGTCAGAATCACCCAAAATTAACCCTCAATGTGAAACTGTGCACAAGTTTGGTACAGCAGGCACTCTGCCTTAGAGCACCTTCATCTGGTACTACATCAGAAGAGGATTAACTTTTTGTGCAATCTCCCATTTTTAAAGCACTCTGCAGTCTTGAACATTTGTTATATTATGGCTACAGAGCACTTTTGGCAGCCTCATTGTGCAAAAAGTGTAACTTCTGTACACACCTTTAGATTGTTAGTTGCAAAACACAAAAGCTTTGATTCTCTTCTTGGTTAGAGGTCTCTTTCAGAGCACTCTTCTTTTGTTTCCATTTTTATCATAACCTTTATAATATTTACATTTTGTTATCACAAGTGTGATTTCTGTTTCTTTACCTTTGATTTCTTGTTGCATCCTTTCTTCTATTTAATTATGTGCTGTTGGTGTGGAGTGATGCTCTGCATTTCTTTGTCTCTGTTTGCTCTACCTCTTGATTCACCATATGCCACATTGCTTTTAATAGAAAAGCCCATTCTGGAAGCAGTCTCAGATTTTCTGATGTACAATTCAGTGTTTTGTCAAGTCAAGCTGCTTGAGGAATAAAGTGATTCACAAATATTCACTTGAATAGAAGTAACAGGTTCAGTTTAGACATTTTCAGTTTTAAGTTTTTTCCTGAATAAATCATGGAGAAGGCACTCAGGAAATACTATCTTCTACGGTAAACCTTAAAAGATCCATTTCATTTTAAGATAGCTTTTTAAATGTAGTTAAACATAATTGTAAGCTCTTTCAGGCTGGAACTCTGATCCATGTGTGTTTATACAGGGCCTGTTGTAATGAAACTACTATTCTCGCCATCGTAAAGGGTGTTTGCTGAAATACTAGTTTATAAATATTACATCATTTTTATCCCGTTGATCTCACAGCCCCTATATGGAATCTAGGGGACCTGTATGGCCTTGGGCAAGCATTCCAAACTGGTTATAATGGTGATGGGAGTGGGAAGGATAAAGAGGCAAATCCAAGTCCCCAAAAGAAAGTGCAGGCAAAATTTCTATGAGAATGGGGCAAAGTTCACAGTTGCTTCTGAGTTTATGCTGAAAACTGTTTGGTGTGGTAATGAATAACAAATATGTTTCTGCATTGAGCATTTTTTGTACTGAGTTTTTACATGGGAAACCACCTCTCGTTAGGATAGCAATCTAAACCTGTTTAATCATCATTACTAAATAACATTCATCAACATTTATCACAGACTATATTTCCTTTTCACTGGTAATTCTCTAACTTTTTATTTTTGGAGCTGAAATTCAAAAGTCATTTTACAATTTTTTTTTCTGAAGCTGCACTGAATAGATCTAAAAACATAATGGAATCTAGAATTGTGCAGTGTAAAAATTCTAGAAACAGAAATGAATGTTATGTTCCTAAACCAACAGAGTAAATACAGCCAGTATTGTATGTAGTATGAAATCCTTAAGTGTCATCCAAAGAACTGCAATATTTACAAGCTGGTGGGTAATTTAAACAATAATTGGTATATGCTGTCAGCTGTAGGCACACCTTCAATATGGCTTAAAAAAATAAGGGTTCACAGTGTGTACCTTGACTTGGAATAGACAAGAAAGAAGAGATGGACAAATAAATAATGTTTTGCCATCTCTGGAGCTTTATCAAAGGTTACCTTGACAAAGTTCATTCTCTGCTGACTCCACTTCCAGTCACCAGTCCCAATAGTACACAGTGCATGTTCCCCAAATTGTACATAATGCAAACTGAGTCTCTAAGTTCTGTCCATCATGCTGCTTTGCTTTTGTGCAAACGTAACACCCATAAAAATAAATCATAGTAAAGGCACTGGAGTCTGAATTTCTTCCTTTTTCAGTGTGTCTTGCTTTTTTCCTTCCATACTTTACAAGGTATATGGTCAATAATGCAGGGGCCTGTTAGACCTCTTGTCTTTCTCCCTTTGAATTTGATGTTGATCCATTTCATGCTGTGACAATTCTGAATATGACCCGAGTTCTTTGCTATTAAGTATTAGCATCCTTTTAATATATTTTTTGCATAGAGTATAGAATTTAACATATTTCATAGCACTAAAACTTGGTAGGAAAATCCTAATTAATCACTAACACCCTGTGGCCAGATTTTGCTGCTATGGCAGAGGCAAATAGTTTTGTGTTTCTGTGAGGGCAGAAATGTGCCCCAGTAGTATTTAGAGCCCAGACTTAGAAAGATTATATTAGCATTTGTGAATGTATAGTGAAGAAGAAAGTAAAAAGCCTGCCTTATATTGGACAGAGCAAATAAAGATTGGGCTGAATTGCAAAACCTGAGTACAAGGCTATCCAAAGTGGGCTGTGGACAGAGCTTCTCCGCTTCCACTAGATCCTAGAGGATGGCATATAAGGGTGAAGGGACAGAGCTTCCTAGCCCTTTTATATAATTTGGTTTAGGTTGTTGTTAAGAAACACAGGACTGGAAGAAACCTGTTGCCACCTAACTCCAGTCCCCTTCTGCCATATAATCTATTTTGTAAATTGATCAAGTTCCATCTTAAAATTATCTATGGTTTTTCATACCGCCAATGGTCTTTAGTTGAAATAGCTCTCCTTCCTCCCTGCTGTTAACCCTATGTATTTATAGAGAACAGTCTCAACCTTTGATTTGCTAGGCTAAATGAGCCAAGCTATCTCTAGTTTCATCTCCTATTTTCCATTTCCCTGTTCCTCCTAATAGGTCTTCTCTGCACTGTTCCCAAATTCATCTTTCTTGAATGTGGGTGACCAGAACTGTGCACTGTATTGCCAGTGGGGTCTTGGAAAGGTTTTGTACAATGACATCAATACTCCTTGCTTTCTACTGGAAATACTGCCTTTATTGCAACCCTAGAATTTGCCTCTTTTCATGGCTTCATCACACTGGTAACTCCTAGGCATCCTGTAATCAGCTAGTCCACCCAGGCCCTTTTCCTTATTTATGTCTAACTGAGGCAGAGGGATCCTGGTTTTCTCTGTTTAAAAATCACACATTCTCTGATTTTAAAAATCCTAACATTCATCACTCCCTGCCCCCTGCCCGCCCCCAGCAGCACCCAAGCCCTGGCTGCCACCTGTGGGAGGCAGCTGCAGCAGTGGAACAAAGCACGAGGCCCAGCTCCAACTCCTCTGTGGGTAGCACAGCCAGAGTGAAGAGGACATATGGAGAGGGCTGGCCACTGCGGGCTCAGGCTCCCTGCCCTGATGCCCATCCCCTGGGGCATCTGCAGCCCAGCAGGTGGAACCCAGTGCATCAAAGTCCTTTTTCAAATACATAGGAAGTAAGAAGATGGTACCAGGTAACGTGGGGTCCCTATAGGATAGGCTTGGCTATCTGGTGATTGCGGCAAATGAAAAAGTTGACCTCTTTAATGAATTCTTTGCCTCCATATTCCTGAACAGGGACTAGGACATTTCCCCCATTAGAATTATGGATGGACCCAGGGGAGGCACTGCCGTGCCTAGGGTCAGGGACAACTTAGCTAGGGAAGTTCTGGAGGAGCTGGACATTTAAATCAGTAGGTTCAGACGTTCTTCACCAGAGAGTGCTGAGGGAATTGGTGGGGGTCACAGCGGGGCCCCTGGCATAGCTCTATGAGCACTTGTGGCACTGGCCAGGTACCAGAGGATTGGAAAATGGCCAATGTGGTCCCCATTTACAAGAAGGGGAGAAAAGAGGACCCCGACAATTATAGGCCAGTCAGTCTTACCTCGGTCCTTGGGAAGACCTTTGAGAAAATTATCAAGGAGCACATCTGCAAGGGCCCTGCAGGGGAAGTAATGCTCAGGGGCAACCAACATGGGTTCATTGAGGGCAGGTCCTACCTGACTAACCTGGTTTTGTTTTATGATCAGGTCACAAAGTCTCAGGATGAGGGTGTTGGGGTGGATGTCATCTTCCTGGACTTTAAGAAGGCCTTTGACATGGTTTCTCACCATATTCTCTTAAAAAAACTTGGTGACTGGGATTGATGCTTACACAGTCAGATGGGTGGCAAACTGGTTAGGTGGTTGCACCCAGAGAGCGGTTGTGGACAGGTTGTTTTCAGCCTGGAGGGATGTGGGCACTGGAGTCCCCCAGGGCTTGGTCCTGGGACCTGTACTGTTCAACATCTTTATCAGTGATCTGGATGTGGGAGTGGAATGCACACTATCCAAATTCATTGATGACACCAAGTTGTGGGTTGAGGTGGGCACACTGGAGGGGAGGAACAGAATCCAGCTAGATCTA
>NW_017729008.1:1261277-1263202 GCF_001723915.1 Gavialis gangeticus | reverse complement strand
CCACACTTCAAGAGGGATGTGGCTAGCATTGAGAGGGTCCAGAGGAGGGCCACTCGCATGGTCAAGGGGCAGCAGGGCAGGCCCTATGGGGAGAGGCTAAAGGGCCTGAACCAATTCATCCTCCACATGAGAAGGCTGAGAGGGGATCTGGTGGCCATTCATCAACTCACCAGGGGTGGCCAGTGAGAATTGAGGGAGGCTCTGTTCCCCTGGGCACCACCTGGGGTTACTAGGAATAATGGCCACAAATTGTTAGAGAGAAGGTTCAGGCTGCACATCAGGACACATTACTTTGCAGTTAGGGCTGACAGGCTCTGGAATGGGCTCCCAAGTGAGGTGGTACTCTCTCCTACCTTGGGAGTCTTCAAGGGTAGGTTGGACAGGTATTTGGCTGAGGTGATATGACTGCGGCATCCATTCCTGTCTGGGGCAGGGGGTTGGACCTGATGATCTGTTTAGGTCCCTTCTGACCCTAAGCACTATGAAACTAGGGCAGAGCAGGGGGTGGTGGCACAGAGTCGCGCATCCCACTGCTCCTGGGTGGGCAGGGGGTACTTCACCATGGCAGTACTTGGCTTGCAGTGGTGGCATAGAGCTTCCCTGTCCAGCCCCACTCTGCCCTGCTGCTGTGGAGGCCCCAGGGAGAGGGCAGCAGGGCTGGGAGCCGAAACTCACAGTGGGAAGCCCACACCAACCCTGGCCACAAATCTGGGGGACAGGTGCCCCTCCCATCACCCCCTGGGGAGTACACGCAGCAGCAAAGAGCCAGCCCCTCTGCCACCACCTGGGGGAGCCTCCCACAGCTCCATCCTACTCCCTGCCTGGGCTCTGCAGCCATGCATTCCAGCCCTGGGCCCCAAGCATCACCTGGGATGGGAAGCAGCCCCAGCCCTACCCAACTCCTCCCTTCCCTCCCTCCCTCACTATGGAAGCCTCAATCCCCTCCCCTGACTTAGCCTGGAGAGCAACTCCTGCAGATGCCTGGCAGCCATATGCATGTGCACATGCATATGGCACCCCCTGCCTGACTGCCCTCCTCCTGCTCCCCTCAGCCCCTTGCAGGCTGGAACTCTGCCAGCCTGCAAGGGGAAACCCATTGTTTCCTGCATTTTTTTCCTTTAAAGGAGAAAATCTTGGCTTTTCTCCTTAAAATGAGAAAATCCACATTTTGCCACATTTTTACGTGGTGAATGGAAAACCCAGGTCCCTGCTGATAAGGTCTCAGTGTATGGTAGATTTGCTGTTATTGGTCTGTAAATGAATGACCTTATGCGCTTCACAAATAGATCTAGCAAACAAGAGAAGAATCCTATTCCAAGCCTATATTTGATGCATTTCATATTATGGACTAGGAAAGGGAAGGATGTTATTTCTTGGCAAGACTCCTTCCTTTTAAAAGAAAGGGCTCGAAGATAAGTTATAAGCTATTGAAGAAATCCTAGGGAATGCCTTTGCAGTTAAAAATACAGTCAAAGCAGAAAGCATGAAGATGTTTAAAGCTTTGAGAAAGAAATCCCTAAATATTATTGTTTAGTGGTACAGATGATTAGCTCCTCTGCTTTGGAATAAAAAAAATTGTCATACTAGGGACTGTTCAATGACTCTAATTTGGCCATTAAATTCTTGCTACCTTTGCCCTTTCCTAATGATTAGGACAAAATACTGTCTGCAATCAGCAATCGTTGTGAGAATAATTTGAATAAATAATCAAGTCTGTGGCTCATCCATCACCTTGACTGATTTGTCTATTCCCTGTTCACCTCTTCATGACATTTGGCAGGTCACTTCACATAAAATATGCAAACAGCCATTTGAAATAGCCCAAATCTGCTGAAATAAGCTGACTAAACCTATTGTTTTAAAGCAGCTACATATCATTTGTATGGTTAGCAAATATGTTTTCTTTAGAATTTCCTCTAGTATGC
>NW_017729008.1:1252757-1256277 GCF_001723915.1 Gavialis gangeticus | reverse complement strand
ATTTGGCAGGTCACTTCACATAAAATATGCAAACAGCCATTTGAAATAGCCCAAATCTGCTGAAATAAGCTGACTAAACCTATTGTTTTAAAGCAGCTACATATCATTTGTATGGTTAGCAAATATGTTTTCTTTAGAATTTCCTCTAGTGTGCTTCACATTCCATTTATCCTATTCTTTTCAGACATGCATAACATTTGTGGAGCTTACATATACAAAGAAACATTATGTGAGCAATAGCATAGAGGATGTTAGCTCGTAATCTCCCACTTGAGTTCCAGGAAAGGAATCTTCCAACAAGAAAAGAAGCAAGCCATAAAAAGAAGAAAGAGAGGAAACAGAAAGGCAGGGTTAAGTAGGGAGACAAAAGAGTTAAAGGAAATGAGAAACAAAGGGAAAATGAGCAGGAAATAAAACGAAGGGTGAAGAAAACAAAGGATGAATACAGGGAAATCATAATTAGGGATAGAAAGGACCTATTATTATTTGAATTTTTATATCCAAAATAGACAATGTGGCAAATGCTAAATAGTTTCTATACTTGACCTTACTAGCAGCCTAAAAAAGAGCACTGGGATGAGAAGTGTGGGCTCATCCTGGACACTGACTTAATGAAATCAGTGTACAACACCGTTAAATCAGTTTAAGAAAGTCTAAAATTAGGTTAGGTTAAGTCTATTATAAATTGACTTAAATTAACCCAATAAAGTAGAGGTTTAAACAGATTTAGGTGTCTATATACAGATGTAGTGATCTGACAGCAAATCTTCCATTAAACTAGAGCAGCCGAGCATAGACAAGGCATTTGTTTCTTCACTCTTCTATTTTTTTTCATTTTGTATGTTATATATTTGCTCTTCTTCTCCTTTCCATCTCTCACCTAACTTCTCTCCTTCATTCTTAAGCATGAATTGCCTGTGTTCATGAGACAGAGATGAGATTTTCATCATGACACTAGGAGTCAGAGTATCTTGGATTCTAATGTAGCTCAGAAACAAATCATTTAGGATGTAAATTTCCTTCTGTTGGCTTATTTGGAAGCAGGTCTGGGGCCTGTAATCAGTTCCATATTTATTCCTTGTAAAATTGGAGTAGGCCTTCATCACATGCGTGTTAAGATTGATTACTCTTTGTGAAACACCTTAAATTCATACCCACCTACCATAAATCCTAATTCTATTTCCATTAGGTCAATCGAGGACTAAACTTCGAACTATGCAACTGAACTGGTCTTTTGCAAGGTGCAGATACTGAGCATGTCTACGCTGCAATAAATGAGAAGCACTGAAAATCTAGTTCATGCTGATCTTAATAGTGCAATGGTACTGGTATCCAAGCTAGACAGTTTAGAGCTAACTTGTAATTTGGATGTCTCTAGACAACACCACAGTACAGGCCTCTCCATTATGTCAAGACTTTTTTAGCTCAACAAATAATTTAATAGTAGCATATACCTATTTACTGTGTTATTTTATTCAGTAACTCAGTAACAAATTTTGACAAGCTTCCATGCGATCAAAAATATGCTAATGCATAAAATAGGAACATTATTCAATAATTTTACACAAACAGCTAAAATTCAGCATAACATGATTTAAAGTAGATATGGTTTTTAGCCCCCAAGTCCCCTTCTCCAGATGTTTCACTATGGATTGTGATAAAATAATAATAAAAAAAAGAAATAAAAATCCACTCCTTTTGGGGAAGATATGTTCATAAAAGCCCACTAATAAGCTAGTGAGGCATGATATATGTCATGAAACAATGGTACTTGCAGGTGGAAATCTTCATTAAAATGACATACATTTTTGTTTGACAAATATTTTATTGTATGTCTCACTGCTATTAAATAATTCCCAGTTTAATTTTCCTAGTGTCCTAAACAGTCAGTAAGAAAGATTACATTCCCTAGTTCCTTACATTTTTCACATATATGTGCAAACAAAACTTTCAGTCACCTTTCCAGTAATGTTTCCCTCTTCATTTTAGGTAAGAAATCTTAGTAACTTTTTCAGAGGTCCGTTGCTTTGAGGACTTCAAACAGAATTTTCAGATGTTCAGAAATATATTAATATATGCACAAACTTTACTTCTGGGCCAAATTAAACAACCTGCATTTCATCCGATAAATATTTCATACATTTAGTATAATTTCTCTGTAGTATGAGAGAACTTTCTTGTAGCACATTAAGCATTGTGACTGTGTCTATCGTGGGTTAGTTCTCTCATCTCTGTCCAGACTTCAGGAAATGGAAAGTCCCGTTCTGGTAGAGCTCTAGGAAGCAAGGTTACATTTCGTTAAAAAGTACATTGTCCCTATATATTAGAAAAAGTAAGAGTCAAAGAAATGCATCTTGTGCTTGGATTTTCCAGACCACAGCTTTGGACAAGCCCACAAGAACAGTGTCAGATTGTGCATTATAATTGTTTTAGGAAAAGGATAGGCATTTTGTACCCAAGCATATGGGGCATTGCTAAAATAAGACAGTTAGATTTCTGTCTAAAATTCAGCCTAAAAACATTTTATGATATTAAAAAAAATTTAGCTACCTGGCACAAAACCATACTGGTAAAAAGACTTGAGGTGTGAACTGGACGTTTTGTCTCCATTCAAAGCACAACACCTCTTGCTAGTCAAAGGGAACCATCAGGTATCACAAATGATCCTAATCACTTTCTAAAAGATCATGTAGTTACCTGTGTGAGCTATTGCACATCTAAATTATTCCAAAGCTTATTTGTTTTAAAAATAAATAAGACCTGTTGGTTTTTTTGCCTTTCAGCCTCACTTTTTATAGGTGTCACAGCAGAATTAAGATTTGGAAGAAATAAGAAGCCCAGTATATTCTTAGACTGACAGGGAAAGCATGGGAGAAATGGGCAGATTGTGGTGATTCCTAATCATTATCCTAGTGGAGCAGAGGATACAATGAGTGACATGCAAAGACAGCACGAGTAATCTTAATATCAATTCATTTGTTTGAGGATTGTAATCCTTTAAGCTGTAGCTATTGTCATTACTAATTGCAGTATGTTTTTGTGAGAACACAACTGCTGATGTGTTATGAATACCCTTTAAATGCTTGTTTCCTCAAATCACAATGAGTGTCATGGCAGAGGTGAAATCAAGGGGAGGCCAAAATCAATTACAAAATAGGACCATAAAGAAGTACTTATATTTCATACCAAGAATTAATAGTAACAATAGTCTATTGACAGAATACTTATTAATTATTCTGTATTATTCTGTATGTCTCAAAGTATCAGCACGGAGGTGGAAAAGGATCTGGGAGTCATTATTGACTCCAGGATGAACATGAGTCGGCAATGTGGGGAGGCGGCTAGGAAGGCCAACTGCACCTTGTCATGCATCCACAGATGCATCTCGAGCAGGTCCAAGGAGGTGATCCTCCCCCTCTATGCGGCACTGGTCAGGCCGCAGCTGGAGTACTGCGTCCAGTTCTGGGCGCCGCACTTTAAGAGGGATGTGGACAGCATCGAGAGGGTCCAGAGGAGGGCC
>NW_017729008.1:1251047-1252613 GCF_001723915.1 Gavialis gangeticus | reverse complement strand
GGACCTGAACCTGTTCAGCCTTCAAAAGAGAAGGCTGAGGGGGGATCTTGTGGCCTGTTATAAACTGGTTAGGGGGGATCAGCAGGCGCTGGGGGAGTCCCTGTTCCCCCGAGCGCCGCAAGGAGTGACCAGGAACAATGGTCACAAGCTGGCGGAGGGAAGGTTTAAGTTGGACATCAGGAGGCGCTACTTCACAGTCAGGGCGGCTAGGGTCTGGAACCAGCTTCCAAGTGAGGTGGTGCAGGCTCCCACCCTGGGGGTTTTTAAGAGGAGGCTGGATGACCACCTTACTGGGGTCATTTGACCCCAGTGCTCTTCCTGCCATGGCAGGGGGTCAGACTAAATGATCTGCTCAGGTCCCTGCCGACCCTAGAAACTATGAAACTATTTTCTAAAAGTGGATAAACATTATACCACTCCTCTCTCAGATGGAAAAACTGAGGCACAAAGAAGCTACATTGCATTGGGCTAACTATTTACTGAAGCACTATTGCAGCCAAAATTAGAAGTTAGATGTTCCAAGTTTCTGTGACAGTACTTGGTCCACTGCAAAACACTGCACTCTAGTCAATATTGTGCCTTCTTTTGTTTCAGTCCTCTATCCCAACATGTGATTCATAAATTCATGTTACAAAATTCATGGTTAGGTTTCCAGCTGATTTGGACATGATTTCTTGTCAAACATGAAAATCAATACAACAGATGTCATTTTAACTTTTTAGCATGTGTATCTTTAGGGCTAAGTACAGACAGTCAAAAAGCCCTAGGCTGAAATGACTCAATCTTCACAGGTTAGTCTCAGCTGCATCAATTGAACCAATAAGGAAGTGAACACACGTTCACTTTTGATTCCAGAAATTCATCCACATGCCTGCAGTGACCCAGGCCAGAAGCTGGGGGGAGGTGGGGGGGCACTAGAGCATGCCTCTCTGCTCAGCTGGAGCAGGCAGCTTGAGCCAAAGCTAGCCCATCTCCCTGCAAGGGGGGAGCTTGCAGGGGAGGTACAAAACATCCTGGGATGCTGAGGGACTCCAAGGTAATTTGAATCTGGAGGGGATCTGGAACATAAGTTCAATAAACTGATTTAACCTCAGTCAGTTAGTCTGATACTACATCCATCCAGGTTTATTTTAAAACAGTTTTGGACATTTTGAAAAAGGCTTTTGTGCACTGAACTTTTGTGTTACACATTTAAACTGGTTTAAAATCACTTACACCAATTTATGGTATAAGTGTATAATTCCTGTCCCTATCTCAGAAGATGTAGGATTGATTTTCATGAAGCCTGGAAATTGAAAGCAATATCAGTCATAGATTTCCTGCTGGTGTTAAGATTATGAAGTTTAAATAAAGCCCTTCCAGAAGAACTAGAAATAGCAAAGAGTTGCCATGTTGTGTTTTTCAGGTTCACCATAATCAAGTCACCTTATTAATAATAAATAGCTGGCCTTGCAACTTACTTAAATCTTGAGTACCAGTAGAAAACATTCTGTTCTCTTCTTGACCAAATCACATGTTCCTGGTTCCTCATAGATCATAGAATCAATGAGTCGGAAGGGACCTAGA
>NW_017729008.1:1244728-1249894 GCF_001723915.1 Gavialis gangeticus | reverse complement strand
ATGTTTCATCCCACCATGTCTCCACTAGGCCAACCAAGTCATTTTTACTACTTGCAAGCAGGAGAGCAAGATAAGAGGTGAAGTGGAGAAGAGAAACAGTGCCTGTGTTAAAATGAGAAAGAAAACAAAAAGACAGAAAATCCTTTTTTTTTTTCTTGGCTATGAGAGAGAATTTGCCATATACTGGGCATGTCTACATGTGCAAATTTACTGTGCAGTAACCTAAAATTACTGCGCAGTACAGGCATGCACACCCATACTGTACATCTGTACTGCATAGTAACTATGGCAACTTATGCTGACTTGGGTGCAAATTTGATATCTGCATCATGCAGGTATCAAATTTATGCTTAATTAATTACTGCATAGTAACACATGTAGACGCCTTTACTGCACATTAATGCTGTGTGTGCGGGCTGATTTGAGAGTAAGTTTAATCCCAGGTCAGACCACACACAGTGTGTTTATGCACTTTAATTCCTGCACGTGTAGACACCGGCCTATTTCTGCTTACTGAGCAGTAAGTTACTGCGCAGTAAATTTAAAGCAACATAAATGCAGGCATAGACACGTCGTCTGGGTGCATCTACATGAGATGCTAAATGCACAATAGACTAATTCCACTGCACTTTTATCATGACAGGCAAAAACTCTGCCAATGTGCAGTAGAATTAGTCTACTGTGCATTAGGATCACAAAAAATGTGTGCCACAATGCTACTGCGCAATAGCACTGATTATGGCACATTTAGTACCTGTTATTACAGGTACTAAACATAATGTGCCATAATTATGGTACATTAATGAATGTGTAGATCTGCCGACTGAAAATAATTTGCTAGTCAACTTTTTCTTTTCTTGTACAGAAAGAATGGGATGGTAGCAGGGAAAGCATCATAAGTACTTTTAGAGATTTCTCTAGCATGTTTGAAATGTAAAACTTATCCTTGGTTACATTTGGAAATTAGAAACCCAGACTGACGGTGAAGAATCAAAACCAAAAGGAAGACACCTGTTTTACTGGCCAAATAGAAAGAAAGATTTATTGTGATTTGTGCTTCTGTTGCTTTAGTAGCTGGGAATGTACAGATACATTTTTTTCGGTGTTGTTATAATTTTGCTAGAGTGACAGTCCAGTTGTTTTGGTTGCAGTTGTCTTTCAAATGTTTAAGAGAGCGTTTGGAAAAGTGACCATGATCAATTTCCATGCTCCTTATCCACTAACAGATTTTACAAGACTCTTCTTTTTGCCTGTTATCAGTTATCATTTTTTCTGAAGTTTATCTTGTTGTGCAGTGACTGCATCTTGGTGCTTGATAGGCAGCATTTTCTCAAAATAATTTGGAAGATAAATCAGTTGTCTTATAGGAGTTGGGACAATGCCCCTGGCAGCAAACTCTGGATGAGAAAATTCTTTATCCTCTCTAGAAGGGTGATTTGACATAGTTGCCATGGGACTTGTTTTAGCAATTCTCATAAGTGAGGCTTAAAAAAATAGAATTCAAGTCCTAGAGAACAGTGTGATGCTTGGTGAGTTTCTTGGTTACTGTATACCAATGGTGCTCAATCTTCTTCTGGATGAATGGCATGGAGCTGATCCGTGGACTAGATCCCATGGTTAGGGCTGGATGAGTGCTGTAGGGTCAGTAACAGGCCTGTTCCAGCATGGATTCAATCCACTGGTATGCCAATCTGGCCACGTGTGCTGGAGCTGGCTGTGCATGCTGATGCAATCTAGGGCACTGGGCCATGTCATCCAGTCTGTAGAGTTCTCCATGGGTCTGGAAAGTTGGCAGCAGGAGGGTAGCAGCTAACCCTGCCACCACTTCCCTGCTGCCAAAATCCAGACCCATGGGGCTGGATGGCATGGGCTTACAGGCCAGAGGTTGAGCACCACTGCTGGATGTATACCTGTTAACAGACATGCCAATTGTCAGCAAAAGTTCAATGAAGATTTTGCTACCTCAGATGTACTAATCATTAAAATCCTGCTGATAGGATTGTCAGCAAGAAGAAATTATCTTTGTTTCTGTACAAAGATCAAGTGAGTACAGATGGGAAGTACTGTAACCTTGAAGACCAAGAGAAACATTTCTCTATAGAGTAACAACATTTCTCAGGACAGAATTGGTTTCAGAAAGCATTTTTGACCCTGTTCCACGTCCTAAGTTAATGGCAGTGTCTAAGGTGTATAAGTCATGGGATAAGTAGAAAGTTGGCTCTGATAATTAAACACAAAGGGCTGGAATAAAGGAAAGTAAAGTTAGTCAGAAACAGTATTGTATCAGCTAAACTATGTAAATACTGCTGAACAGTGCTGTTCTGAAGATGCACGTTTCTTTAAGCGATTTAAGAAACTTAAGTCTTTAAGACAAAGAATGGATATGCAGAAACTGAGGTATAAAAAAGAAATGGGGAAATATAGCTTAACATTTCACCTAAGGAGCCCAATTAGAAACTTCTTCCTATTTACCAAACAGTATTAGAGAGCATTACAGAGAACAGAATTACACTATTGAGATAATATTGAAACTAAATGTTTCTGTTAGTAGCGTCAGTAACTCATATCTGAGAAGAAACATGAGCTTTAGATTTGGTATATTCTGGGTTATCACAACTTAATTGACTAACCAAAAATCTCAGAAAATATTTTATGTAAGAACACTTATGAATCTGTATTATTTTCATCAAAACTGTAGTAGTGCTTAAAGAATACAAGCTGCCGTTATAAATACTGTACAGTTACCTCTTGAATTAAACATGAAATATTAGTAATAACATAACTTTTAGTTTTGGGTGTGTATATGTATATATGTGTAAATATATGTATATATTCACCTTTCTGCATGCAACTATAATACTAAGGGATTATGAATGATTTGTGAGCCACCAAAAATATGTACGCTACTATATGTACATTTTTTTAAAGTTTGTAACTCCCCATTAATGCGAATGAGAACCATATATGTTCATTCAGAAGTGGGCATGCACTTCTGAATGGGCATACACGCTGCTCTGGGGGTATCATGTCCTATTATATTATCTTGCCTCTGTTAATATGCAAGCCTCCTTCTCTGCAGCTCTTATGTTGAACACCTCTACATCTTTCTACTTCAGCTTTCAGCTTCCTTTCAAATGCTGTCTTCCTTATCAATGCCTTGTAATTTATTTTTTTCCCTAGTTTTATTTTTTGTTTTGTTGGGGGAGGGTTGGTAACTTTGGATTGGTAATGCTCTACTTAATGTCAGGTGGGTCAGATGGGACAAAAACTTGAATTATTTTTTCCCCCTTGATCAGGTCCATGTTTAGTAAGTTAGGTGATGCCAGTGAAATTGCTCTTAAATAAGGTTTGTTGGATTGAGCTTCAATTCTAAAGTGATTGGGTGAAGCTTGTCAACTCTAAAGTGATTGGTGAAAAAAATGACATAGAAGTAAAAAAGTATTGTATTATAATTTAGATTTTTCACTATCGGTTGCAAGGGCTGTACTTCGCACGAAGAAATGTAAAAGTGTCAGTGTTACCCCTTCAGCAAGTCTGAAAAATATAGTATTGAGACAGATTGTGAAACATAGCCCTTTTGCAGAGAACAAATCAATGTGACTGTTATTTATGTTCAGCATTAAGGACTAACACTGAATTTTTCTCTCTGAGATGTGTGAATTTCTTTGGAGTTGTGTGTCTTTTCAACAGCTCTAAGAATCCAGGGGAAATCACTTTTGAACTTTACATGACATGTAATGGGATTTTATTCTTCTTTAAGGTAGAATATAATTGCACACATCCACTGCTGACTTATGACTTGCAGCAGTTAGTGTCGCAACATGAAAGTTATTCAATCATGGGTCTTATATTTCATAGCTTGCTTGCTTTCTTTTTTTAATCTTTGCACTCAATTTTATTATTCTCCAGAGGAGTCATTCACATTCCCCAATTAAATGCTTAAACAGTAACATTATTCTCAAACTGTTCTGTAGAATAATTTCAGTGTTTTTAATAACTCCACTATTTTAATTGCATTTCAAAACACCAGTGTAATAGCTCTTATTTTATTATAATGGGCTAACTGTCAGGCCATGATAATGGGGATTTGAAGTCCCTTATTTCTGTACGTCTCTACTTTGCAGCCATTCAACCTATACTGAAGAGAAATGGGTGGGAAAGAAGCTGTGAAGTTCAGATGCAGTCAGGACTTATAAAAGTTATTTTAACCTTTATTCCCTTAAAAAAAATATTCAGACCATTTATATGTAGGCACACAAAAATACTTAAAAAACCCCAAGTAGCACAAGTCATTCTTCTCTTTACCTCTCCATAGAAAGTTGTTGTTGTTAAGTGCCTAACTGCACAATAAAAATAATCCTAGAACTTTATTTTGAAAAACTGTAATTCTCAATTCTTTAATATATATATTAATATTATAACTCTCTAAAGAAAGAGGAAGCAGTCATGTTTCCTGTCTGCTGGACATACGCAACATATGTCCCTGGATGGCATGTAACTATGTGTTATGCATAGGCAGACGGCAGTGGTGGAATCATATTACCCAGTTTGGCTAGGCTGTATGGCTGGGGACAGAAGTCATACATAAACCTGTTGAAGTGATCAGAAACTGTTTTAAACCTGTAACAGAAAAGAAGTTCAGGGCATACAAACCAGTTTGAAAGTAGCTGAAACTGGTTTAAGATAAAGCTGGTAGAATGTAATATTAGACTTAACTGTTTAGGTCAAACCAGTTTATGTCCCAGACCCCTTCCTAAATCACAGTCCTCCAGCATCCTAAGACACTTTGCAGCCCCGAGCTGGACTGTGCTGTCTGCTCCAGATAGCAGGGTTGGCCCCACCCCTCTGCTCCATAATCAGAGCAATGAAGGCTGGCTGACAAGGTTGGAGGGGACCCAACTGAAGACCAGAGCTGGATCTGCTGGGGGTACAGGAGGGGAAGCCCCTGCCAGACTTTTCCCAACTGAAGCAGAGGGGGTGGGGGCATAGGGAGGCAGAGGGGAGTTTAAACCCCTCTTCCATCAGCATGGACCTCAGCCAGGGGGCTGGCAGAAGACCAGCAGACTCCACCACCTCCCACCTCTGGCAGAGACTAAGACAAACAGTTGATAAGGAGCTGGACCAGGCATTTTCGGGCCAGCTTGCAGAGGCACTTAAGGCAAGGGA
>NW_017729008.1:1239922-1241514 GCF_001723915.1 Gavialis gangeticus | reverse complement strand
TACATGGTCCCTTCCGACCCTACTTCTATGATTCTATGATAAGGCGAGGGGGAGGGGACATAATTCCCTTCAGGTCCTCCAGGCTATGGGGGATGGGGAAGAGGCTGGGGAACTGAGGCTAGAGGTACTTGTGCCCTGCCACCTGTGAACACAGGGCCAAGCCCTGCAGGACCAGACTGAGGTGGGAAGTGTTGGAAAAAGCCTGGTACAATCATCACATGTATGTGCTGGAGTTGGAGCTAAGGGAACAGGCATGGGCGACTGTTGCTTTCTTAGTCAGGGGGGCACATCCCCCCGCTGTGACCAGTGTTGCTGCCTGGGGAGGGGGGTGTCCCCTGCAGGTGATCTTGCTGCCTGGCAGGGGGAGTGTCCCCCTGTGGTAGAACATGCTGCCTGGAGGGAGTTCCCCCTTAATCCAACTGCTGTAGCCGCATCTGGGAGTGGCTGTGGATGCAGCCACTTCTGGAAGCAGCTGCAGCGATCAGCTGGCACTTGCAGGGGGGGCACCAGCGCTCCCACCTGCCCACCTCTGCCCATTACCTAAGTGGCAAGTGCAGCTGATCAGCAGGTTTACCGGTGCTGTCAGGGGGTGTACATGCACCCTGTATGTGTTGCCACTGGGAACAGGAGAGGGTCCCAGACTGCTTGGGCTGGTGTGACCAAAGAAAGCAGAGGACTACATTTACAGTATAAAGCAGAACATGTAAAAGGTGGGAGACTGGAATACAAAAGCTGAGACAAAAGACACTGAATGCACAAGAATTGTGCCAAAGATGCTATAGGTAACAAGGCACCCAAGGTGGAGAACGGGGTGCTAGTGCACCTGTAAAAACCCAAGTAGAGATGAGGTCTGTGGGATCTCCACTTCAACACCTAAGACCACCTACTGATTCCCGAAGGACTTTCTGAGTACCTTGCCGTAAGAAGACACTCTACCCTTGGGATAACTTAAGACTTATGCAAGGCTTTCTCTTGTCTTCTTGGTTAATTACCTTTTATTTTAAGTCAGACTAAATGGTGTGTGGTCTCACTGTGTTTTACTGGGCTGTATCTTAGCTTAGGCAAAGATTTTTGGTTGTCTGTTGCCTGCTTGAGGTTGCAAATTGCTTTGTTCAATACATGTTTGCTCCAGAGAGAGGACTATTCTTGTTCAAGCTTTTATGAATTCAATGTCACTACCCTTTTCCCCACCCACCACCTCCTCAGCCTGGAAGAGGCTTCCCTCCCCCCACCTTGAGTGTGGAGTAGGGGTGAGGGGGGCAGCAGCCTGGCAGGCTCTTCTGTCCAGGCAGACCTGGGCTGGGGCTCTGCCCATCTGGACCAGGGAGGGAATTTAAACCCTAACCCTCCAGTGTGCTAGCCCCAGGAGGAGCCCTGAACACACCTTGCCACTCAGTCAGGGAGTGGGGAGAAGCCTTGAACGTTCAGTCCCTTCGCTTTGGCAGTGGCTGGCAGGTATGCACTCCCAGCTTCTGTCCTAGGCCACTAAAGGACTGTGACTGCATTTCCTGAATCAGAAGTGAATGTCTATTCACTAACCTGCAAAGACTGAATCGATTCAGCCTCAGGCTTTTTGACTGTCTGAACTTAGC
>NW_017729008.1:1219998-1234922 GCF_001723915.1 Gavialis gangeticus | reverse complement strand
GTCCTAGGCCACTAAAGGACTGTGACTGCATTTCCTGAATCAGAAGTGAATGTCTATTCACTAACCTGCAAAGACTGAATCGATTCAGCCTCAGGCTTTTTGACTGTCTGAACTTAGCCTACATATCCAGGAGCTCAGAGCTCACCAGCTAAGCAGCATAGGTCTTGCTGGAACTCCTCTATGAGATCCTGCTAGAGCTCTGTAAACTCACTGTGTATGCAAAGCTCTAGCAGGACCTGTACTGCAGAGCTTGCTGCAGCAGGTGCTGCCAGCCAAAGGGGTCCTGACTGCATTCCCTATCCTGTTCCTAGATCTGCCCATAATGTTATAAAATATTTTTATGTTCAAACTAAATTATTAAGCATCATGGAAACCCAGTGTTTACCACAACTCTTAGAGCTGACCGTGGCACATTGGGTCCAGCATGGTGTCAGCTAGTTATAATTAAATCTTTAATCTAACATATGAATTACATCATATTTAATCAGGATTATAAGAAATTTGACTTGGTCTGAAGTCTCAGTCTGTGTTTGGGGTGATGCTAGCTACTGCAATTCCATAAGACTGTATTTCAACAGTGTGACAGGGTCACAAATCTCTCATCTGTGGGCCCTTTAGCCCCAGTGTCAACTCCAGTTCATGCAGGCCTAAACCTGAAACAGTCTCCACCACTGTTGGGGTTTCCAGCCCTGGTGCCTTTAACCATCCCAAGTCCTCTTCTGCACCTCAACCATCTTGACCCCTCTTTGGTTTAGGTACGTTTTCTTGGCCACTCCTGGGATCAGGCCTCTTTACCACCAAAAAAAACTCTACTCCTCCTGAACCACAGGTCCTTGGCCTCACCTCTCCTGGGCTATGGGTCTGGTCTTGCTCCTTAGCCTTGGCTCCTACCCCTCAGGCCCTGGCCCCACTCCTGAGTTAGTTGAGAGCTCCATCACCCCTACAGTCTGAATCCCTGAAACACCAGTGTTGCCTACCCCAGTTCAGGTGTTAGCCTTGCTGATGCTCTTCTGCTCAGGAGCTCTTTCCTCTGTGGCTTCCAGGCCAGACTGCCTGCCTAACTCAGGCCCTGATCTTATATCCTGCAAGCCCAGCCCCTTTTGGGTCATGTGGCTCCTGCCTCACCTGCAGCCTGCCTTCTCTTAAATTATCAAGTCTCAAGTTCCTTGTTCTAGTGAAATCCAAACCTTGAGAAATCTAGGGGAAGGAGGGAAGTATATAGTACAAAATGTTTGACAAAATGTTTTCTCTGTGGCATTAAGGGATTGTGCAATTGTGCTGTTATACAACTCTGTTGGAAGTGTTTAAGCTTATTTTCTGTAGATACAAAATATCTAGCTTCAACTCTACTCTTTATACACTGTTTGAAAATAAGACCCTAATACTGTATGCATCAAAAGTCTTGTGTCAGGCAGCTCTTCCTTGACAGGTTCTGTGTAATCCATGGAATATGCTGGGGAAGAATTTTCAAGTCAAATTTTGGCCCCTCAGGTTAGCATTAAGCCACAAGTGCGCTGTTTTTATAGAAGCTAAAGGGAGCCAGTGGCTAATATCACATCTGTCACCTTTAACTCCCCAGCCTGAATGACCAGGTTCTCATTTACTCTTAGGTTAGCTTGGGGTGGTCTTTAATACAAGTCTGGAGGGAGGCTCCAACTCAAGTCTCTGGAGCTATAGCAAGAGATCTTAATCACTTTGCCACATGTTTGTTCCATCTAGGCAGACTAGCAAAATCCATTCTCTTGTCTGGCAATACCATACATGAGCTCTGGCTGCAAACTGCTAGAAGTAATAGTCAAAAGTGCCTGCATCATCAGGGGCTACCCATGAAAAATATAAAATATATATATAAAAAAAATGTGACTATGTACCTACAGCCGATAATGGTTTATGATGGTAGGAGAGAATTTTAGCTACGTGTATTTGCATCCAACTCAGTTGTAGGAAGACCTTTTCCAAAAGCGAATTTATTTGGGGGGTTCACATTGTATAAAGGTGTTTCTGGTAGCATATGCAATTCCAATGACCCCTTGCACTTCAGAACTCTGATTCAAGCTGATAGCTCTCACCAGACTTAAGGCTAGAGCCCATTACTGTAATGGATGTTTATGTGGGCAATAATTGATTAATTGCTTCATGGCTTCCACAATAATCATGTGCCTATCATAAACCATTATAGGCTATAGGTAAGGACCTATTTAAATTGCAGAGAGACAAAGGTTTTTTTGTATCCCAGTCATGGCACACGGAGCCAATTTCATGTGCATTTTGTAGTGGGCCCTGCCCCTCATGCTGATTGGTGGAGGGACGAGGGGGAGGCCGCCATCTTGATTGCTGGCTGCCCTTCATGCTACCCCACCCCTTGGCACTGATTGGCAGAGAAGCTCTGGCCGGGGGGAGGCCAAGGACGGATGAGGGGACAGCTGCCATCTTGTCTGCTGCCCTTTGTACCACTCCACCAGCTGGAGCCTTCCTCTCTTAGCAGCAAGTAATGTTGGCTCCCACTGAAGAGCCAGCATTTTATTTTTTATTAAAGGGGTTTTTTTGGTTGATTTTGAAGGCAATCTTGGATTTCACAATTTCCATGAAACCACAAATTAAATAACTTCCTAGCTATAGCCATGCAGTCACATCCCCTTTTATGGGTAGGCCCTGATGATGATGGGCTAAAGCTGGCATTTTTTACTATTACTTCCAGCAGTTTGCAGCCAGAAATCATGTATGGTCTTATCAGAGGAGAGAATGGGTTTCACTAGTCTGCCTACTGATAGAACAAATATGTTTGTAGAGTTCCCTTTGTGCTGCAGCAGCCTAGTAGAACAAGGTTAATATTTGGTCTTTAAAGATATAATAGTTCTTTCATGTCCTCTCATCATGCAGTCCCTCCTATTAGCTGCCAAGTAGGTAGATAATCTGGAAAAATGAAGTACATGGAAAAGAGATTAGAATACCATTGGAATAAATCTTTCCAAATTGGACTCATTGACACATTAAATACTGTGCTGTGGTTTTAGGGAGGCTGAAGGATCTTAGCTGCTGTACTGCTGCCATAGTGCAGGACAAATTGTAGCAGACTCCACCAGTTTGTTTGGGGGGAACCAGTGCAGGCTAGAACAGCACTCAGAAATGCACAGCATGTGTCTTTTCTGGATACTGTTGCATATGCATTTAAAGGAATATATGATCTCTGTTTCCCCTTTGCTCTATAAGAAAAGTGTAGCAAGGATCAGACATCTTAATTGACAGTCAGAGCCCCTTTTAAGATTCCCCATGAAGCAATGAGGAGTTTTACAGTGAAAACAATAGTGTTACTATGGGAGAGGTGGTAGAGCACATTGCAGAAAAAGTTCAAATCTCTTGTTACAAGACCAAGGCAATCAGATAACCAGTTGAAGACAACAACTGTTCTCCAAAAGACTTCTTCAGTAATCTTACTTTGAAAATATAGTTTTCCATCCAAAGTCAGATAATAAGAAAGCATAAAAACATAAGGTAACTAAAATACTTCGTCTGATTCACGATCTTAGAACATACAAATCATGATGTGTTGTATGGCTCAGATTTGCAAACAGATGAACACTTAATGTGCACGTGCTTTTTGCACATGTTCACTCTGAGGCATTTAAACTACATGTACTAGATGACTTGTGCACCAAAATGTGCACAGTATAGGTACATACCTGTTTGGAATGAGCTTTTATTTATTTTTGGCTAATGACAGTACTTCAATTTTAGTATCTGCATTTTAATTCCCTTTCCAAGATTGTTAATAAATAGTGTTTTAATTTGATTTGGTTTAGAATCTTCTGCTTTTCCTTCCCTTTTTGTTACTCATCTATAGAGACACAAGTGCATTTCAGGCCTTTTTTAAAGTAATGTAGTAACAATGTACCCTTGCCTCTGTTGGAGTTCTGTTTTAAGATATTCAGCTAGTTTTAAAGATTTAAGTAGAAAATGTTTACAGTTTCAATGTTCCCTGGGAAAAATGTAAGCAAAGTTCAGGATGGACTAGTAATGGAAGTTGTAATACACACACTTCTGACAAAGGGATCTGTGTGATGTGATGTGAAAGTCTGTAGCGTTATAACAGTTTGGTCCAATAAAAGTAGATAATAAAATATTATGCAGTGTAACCTATTCATAAAGATAAACTCTTCAACTGGCACTCTAAACAGCTATTACAACAAAGAAGTGGTTACATACAGCCTACAAAAAAGATTGTTTTTATAAGACCTCTTCCCTGAGAGATTTGAATGCCTTCCCTTGTAAATAATGACTTATTTTAAAGTGAATGGTTTATTTTAAAATACACACACCACAATTTTTGTCATTCTGTTTTGTAAGATCTCTAAAAGTATTTTTAAAGGCAACTTCATACAAATACAACTTAAAAAAACAAAACAAAACTTTTATAGGCCTATGCTTATTTTTTACTCATTAGGAGATCATTCATGAGTGAGGTATATAGGGATGATCCAGAAAGTTGTAGATCAATTTTGGAGCTTCAAAGTGCAATTAGTGTTTTAGATACACTCGGCACCTTTTTGGAGAACCTTTCCCTCTAGCAATCAAACCTACCATGGAGCACAGTTGTCAGACACTTTTCCCATCTAGAACATCCATCCATCCACATATCTGTCCTTCTATAGTTCTTTAAACTGTGACTGCATTCTGCTGTGGGTTGATCAAATCCTTTGGTTGGTACCTCATGCTTTTCAATTTGATCGCATGCTTTTTCATTTAATTTTGGAGTATGATGAAAGTAGTTCTACTGGGCAGTCCTGGACATAAATTTTGGTATATTTGAGAGCAATGTTAGGAAAAAAAGAAGCCATTAAATGATCTCGTATTTCATAAACTTCTTGATCATCATCACATCTGTCTGGACACAAATAGACTCTGCTAATACTGTACAGAACCAAACTCAGCTATAGTCTGAACCTCAAAAGCTGGCATCAAACCCTAGACAAAATGAAGAAAGCAACTATTGAGTAACAAGAGGAGAGAACCAGGTTAGCAGTAATAAGTGATCTTTTTCAGATTTAATAAAGGATGTGGTCTTTGCTTTTTTTCTTGTATATATGTTTTATTATAGATTTAATCCCAAATTCTCACCACAGGAAAAACCTTTTGAAGTCGATCAGATTTTTGCCTGAGTAAAAGGTGAATAATCCATCTTTATGTTCTTACATAGATGCCAGAGGGATGGTGAGGGATGCACAAAAATTAAAGAGCAAAGATGGCCAGAATTGGGCCTGTAGATTTATCTTACATAGTTATTCGTGATTTTTTTGGATTGGAATACCACTGTAAGAGTTTCTGAACTCATAATAGGAAAATATCTCCCCTCCAATTTCTTGATTTAGCTTTTGCACATATGTAGATGCAGTTGTATATATGTATGTAGCAGTAGCATAAGTGGGAAGTGGGGTGGAGGCAGTGATTGAGTGAGGCACCACACCTGGGTGCCAACTGAGGTGGAGCTGGAATGATCCCCCTAGGAGTCTTTGCCATGACAGGCAAAGACCTGTGCTGCCTGTCAATAGGAATGGGGCAGGCACAGCTTTACACTCAGCAGTCTAAATGGGGGGCAGAGGGGGGTCTGAAAGAGAGTGAAACGGTGCTCTGCCTGTGCCCCCAGAAAATCTTTACTACAGCAGATGCAGCCTTGAACCCAGTGGTATATCTAGGAGGCAGGGAGGGGGCCAGGTGGCCAAGTGGCTCCCTGGGAGCCTGTGCTCCAAGGCTGCTGCCACCTTAGCTGATATAGCAGCAGTTGCTGCTTCCTTCATTGTGCAAAGAGCTGGGTCAGGTGAAGACATCTCTTTCTCACTTCCCCACTGCCACATCTATAATGACCAGCATCCCCCCACCTCATTCCAGGCACTGAAGGAGGTTGCCACTGGTATACAGAGGCATGTATATACAGGTACACATAAGTAGATGTCATTAGGGGCATATTGTTATCTATGGCTCACAGGTAAGCTTTAGGTAGCCCCAGCCTGTGGACCTAGAATGCAGTGATTCTGCTTTAATTGGAATAGATTTTTTAAATTTTGCTAAGTGAAAAAAATTAGCTAAAGAGCATTTCCTATTTTTTTTTAATTTTGTTAAAAAAGATACTCCTATTAAAGTCATTGACTTTGGAAGTGATAAAATTTAATAGGATCAGGGTTTGGCTTTTTGCCACACAAATTCTTCCTCTTTGTCCAGGACTGCTCTGGCTGCAGAAGCAGTATGGTTCCTCTGTGCACATAGGAACAATGTTTTATGAGGCAGTGCACACATGCCTTCACTGATGGACGGAAAACTTGGATCTTACTGGGCTCCCTTGCACTGTTACAGATCAGGGTAGGACCAAGAGATGTAAGCCTTCACAGATTCCCCGGTAATGAAATGTCATAAATCATGAAGCTGTTATAATCTCTAAACAATAATGTAGAACATCTTTGTGGTTGGTTTGTTTGGAACCTTAAATTGAATGTGTGACGTGTCTCTTGGATCCGGGACTGCTCCAGTTCTGATGCTGAGAAGTAGCTACTCAGCTGGACTGTACATGTGGGTTTTAAAAGTTCAGGGCTCTGGGAGCCTGAGACCAGAGACAATATATGTTATCTGGGGTTCCTGGCACCATGGACTTCTAAAAACTGCATGTGCAGCCTAGCTGCATATATAGTTTCGAGGCCTTTTTAATTTCACTACATGTTTTTAATATTTTTATAATAAACATTTAAAAAATCAAAAAGTCTCTCTCTCCCTCTCATGCAACTATAGTGGTGGCACTAGTGCCTGTTCAGTCTCTCCTACTGTGAGCAGGTCCTAGTCATTGACAACTGGGCAGCTGCTACTCTGTGGCTCAGGTGTGCCATCTTCGACCTCCCACTAACCCTGCTCCAAAAGCTCCAGAAGCCCCTAATGGACTTCTGGAACAACTTCAGCAGGCTGTTATTTACCTGCCCATCAGTGTGGGAGGTCAGGATTTAACTGACCTGGTGATCAGTGTAATAGCTTTTTACCTGCAAGACCTTCAGTGTCTGTTCCTTGCTGGTAAACCCCTTCACTGGCAGTGGCTGGCCTGTACCAGGTGGGGGACCTCAACTTTAATAAAAAAGTTTCCCCACTGGTAACTTCCAATGGCAGCTGCTGTTTGGGGCCCTGACCACAGACACCTCTGTCTGCCTCTTGTACCCAGTGGTGTTGGTAGCCTGACCTTTCTGTGAGAAGGAGGTGGAAGGGACTCTCTTCCATGCCTTCCTGAACTGCCCCAAGAAAGCCACACTTTAATACCTTTAGCATCCCATTTGTCATGCTGCATGTAGACTTCTCTGAGATGGGGAACATCTTCTCTCGCCCATACCAAGCAGCCGAGGGGAGCAGGATCTGCCTGGCTGGTTTCCTGTGGGTCCAAGCCAAGATGATGACTCTGAAAAGCTGTGGAAGCCAGCTTGCTGGGGCTAGCTCCAATGATGCCTGCCAGCTCTTCTGCTTCTTGGTCTAGGTGTGTCACATTTTGAATTTGGACATTTCACTTTGGAAAAAATGTGGAGCAATTTGTCATACTGGGTCATCAAGGGAGCACTTTGCAAGGTAGATGATGGACAGTTAGTGCTATATTTGTAACCCCAGGGGGACATGGTTTCAGTTTCCACTGACACAGTGTTTTTTGTCACTGACAAGTGTTTCATACTCAGCCCCCTTCACTTTCAACATTTGTTTTTGATATTTGTATAACTAAGTTTTAAAGTCAAAGTCCTTCTGTTTCTGTGTTTACTGAATTTCATGTAGAAACACATGAGTAGTAGTGAACCTTGGTGCAGAACGGTGTAATGTGAGTGTTTGGGTGAACATTTCAATTTTTAAAAAATAAGCGTTTTACAAAGTAAAATGATATACTGGCAATGGACATTATTCTATATTCCCTTTAGTGATCAAATCAATGGAGAAAAAGTGAAAACTACACTAACATCATAAACGTATTTCACAGATTCTATGGAAATAAATCTTTATGGTCTGTTTTTATTGCTCAGTCTTGTGATGTCACTCTGAGAAGAATCGTGTATCCCAACAAATTTGGTTGTTTTATCTATTTTTAAGGAACATTATGGTCTTCCTACTGGTTGGAAACTTTCTATAAGCTTTTAGCTGGAGAAGCCATTATGTGTATGATATTTACTACAAGTTGTTATTTATTGTACTCCATGTATTTAGAATGGGAAACACTGCAAAAACGGCCATACATTTTCCCATGGATGCTAAATGTTCAGATTTTAATTGCTCCCCATGTACCTAGTTCTTGACCAGTTTGACTTTACAGACTTCTAACATCACATAGAAAAAAATTATAATGGCTGCTATTGTAGCACAAGCTATTCTTAGCTAGTCAGCACTGTCTGCAGAAACAGACTGATTCGCTTTGATTGCCACTCAGCAGGATTGAAGGTGGAAGTCATATGTAAATATATGGGCTGGAAATGGATGCTTGTATTCATTAATCTTTCATTAGACTAGATCTCAAAATTACCCAAAGATTTTACAAGGACTTTTCAAACTCTAATTTGGCCCCTGGCCTTTAAACAAAATGAAAGCTATTGATTGATGTTCTGGCCAGGATGCAAATGAGCCCATCAGCTCCTGAGTTAGGTTTTATTGGTTTAGATGCACTTTCTCGTGTCTGCTCAGGAGAGCTACTAAAATATGAAAGTTACTATAAAGCTTCTTTGGAAGGTTAATGTCGTGTTAAGGTTCACTAATTGTGAGGAATATTAAAATAGGCTTCCCCCCTTATTTCCAGTAATTGCCTAGAATTTGTGTCAGTATCCCTCAAAAGTTCAAAACAAGGTAGAATATGATAAGCAGGTTTTCATGTAATAAATTATATACATGATTTAAATACTTTTAATGTAATAAAAAATAGTAAAGTTTAGACTCCAAGTTTTGCCAGGTTTTGCTTAGTGATAAGTTAGGGCCATATGTAATAATGGACATAGGCTTCTAACGTGGGATGTGGACATAACTTTAGATGCCTCAATCCAAATTTATGGTCCCAAAAACTTTCAGCTGCATTATCTTGGAGGCATCTAAACTCCATAGTAACTGTAATACATTCATATCACCCCAAAGGAATATAAAGTATTGAGTACTTGAAAAAGCCTAAATTTGCTAAAAGTGATGGTTTTTACCAATGCCTCATTGAGAAACTCCAGCTTTCATGACAAACTTGATGCCATTGATCACTGGGAAAGCCCCAAGAAAGGCATCCATGAGGCAAAGAATCTCTAAACTTTTCCACAAAGAAACATCAAAACTGAGCTGATGAGAATGAAATGGAAATTCAAGCTCTCATTGACAAAAAAAGGAGAGCCTTTAAAGTTTGGCAGCATGAAATAAACTCCATACAGAAGCAAGATGTTGCTCACTGAGGAGATTCTACCCAAGTCCCAATGTGCTTTCAGATCACTCAGAGATACTATAGATACGATCTTTGTTGCTAGACAGCTGCAACAGAAGAGCAACACACAAATCTTTACACGGCCTTCATTGACCTGACTTAGGCCTCTGATTCTATCAACATAGAGGCCAAATGGGAGATCCTGATGAGATTTGCATACCTGCCAATGTTGCTACCATTTTCAGACTTCTTCACAGTGACATGACAGCAACCAACCTAATCAGTGACTTGGACATGGGCCCCTTCACTGTTAGAACTGGAGTCAGCAAGGATGTATGATTGCACCAACACTCATTTCCATCTATATTGCTATCATCTGAGTTTAACATTGATTATGGCATGAAACAAGGCTGCAATTTAGCACCTACTGGCTTTGGCATCTTCTTCTCTATCCTTCTCAAGTATGCTTTTGGAAACAATCTGGCATACTAATTGAATTGAGGATGGATGGTAACTTCAGATGATTTCAGAGCAAAAGGTATATCACCCAGCTTACTATTCAGGATCTGCTCTTCACAGATAATGCTGCATTCATCTCTAACTCACCCAACAAATTCCAGATCATGATAAACAAGTTCTCTGATGCATGCACCAAGATTGGCATGGCAACCAGTATCAAGAAAACAGTTGTCATGTCTCAGGACACCAACATTCCACCCCAAATCTATGTCAATAATGAAGCTCTGGACAGTGTAAATCACTTCTGCTATCTTGGCCCAATTCTTACCAGCTCATTTAGCCTTGATAGAGAACTCGATGCGAGCAACATCAAAGCTTCTGTCACCTTTGGCAAAATTACCTCTCTTGTCTGGGACAAGCTGCTAACCCTAAACACAAAGGTCTATTGGGCTTGTGTCCTTAGTACCTTCCTTTATGGCTATGTCATGTACTCAAAGTAGAAGTGGAGATTGAACAGCTTCCACCTTCGCTGTCTCAGAAAAATCCTTGGAGTCACTTGGGACCAACAGATGAGATCCTTGGGAGGACTGGCCAATAGTCTATGTAAACTACACCGGGTGCTTGCAAGCTTCACTGGCTGACACACATGGAGCACATGCATCAAGATAGTCTTCCAAAGGCTGTGCTGTATGGCCAACTCAGGAATCACCTGTTACAGAGGAAGGCCAAAGCTCTGATACAGACAAGTCAAGCAAGGTCTCACGAAATTCAGTATTCCCACTGACAGCTGGGAGAACCCTGCTCATAACCATTCAGTTTGGAGAAGCTGGGTCAAGAGTGGTGCAGTCACCACAGAGAGCCATCAGAGAGCCCAGGCTGAGGCCCACAGGTGAGCCAGGAAGCAGTGTGCTTTGACCTCCATGTGATGAGTAGACCTGTAGCCACTGTGACCTTCTTAGTCATCTATTGGGTCACTGGTGAGATTTCCCTGTGCACTGGAAGACTCCCTTGTTTCAAGAGACTGCCAATGACAAGTTTGAGTAGGAAGTGGAAGAGCCAGGTTCTTCTTGGAAGTTCAAACCCACATTTCCCTAAAGAGCACTCTAACCACCAAGGTGTAGGCTACTCTGCATGGAGTATTCTCCACTTCTGTTAAAACAAAGTCCTTATTCAGTAGAGGATTCAAGATTCACTGTGGCAGAGTGCGTATGAATTTGAGTCCAGTGGTTAAAACACTTTTGTTGGAGAGCATGATCCTGGGTTCCAGTCCTTACTCTCAGGGCTGTTTTGTATTTTAATCCAGTTACTGTTTAATATCAAATATAGAAACAGTCCTGGGACTTGCTATGAAGTAATAAACTTCAATCATTGGGAAATGCCACATCTAGTATTAACACCATTTTAACCTCTGACCAATAATGTGCCATTATAATATATTGCTATCAAGAAGACTAAATAATTAGGATTTGTTGGCAATGAGACAGCTGGCATGATTTTGCTCTATGTATCTGTCAAGTGCAAAAATGGGAAGCAAGTATGAGTAAAGGCTAATAGTGGTCTGGAGAAAACACCCCATTTTGTACTACAAGTAATTGTGTTTTCCTCATAATTAGAGTATGTTGGGTAAAAATTTAATGAAGAAACAGCAGTTATCAGGTTACATTTACAATGGCAGATAAAGTTTGAAAGGTTCAATAATGGACTTCCTTTTTCTTGAGAGCAAATGCTGAGTACTTCGGAGTTGTAGTGGCAACTGCATGCAAATGGATGTGTTCAGATTTTGTCCTGAGAGAGAGGTGAGAGTATAAAAACAAGGATGCAGGAGAAGAAAATAAATTCAGTGTGCAAGACTTGTGATTCTTTGCTTCAGGAATAAATACAGAACGTGGCCTCAAATAATTATGGCACAAGTTGCCATATTGACTGCCACAAAGCCAGAGGCAGTCATTATCTTTCTGAGAGGGCTCTGGATACAAAATAACCTATAACTCCAAGTGTCTGACTGGGAGAAAAGTGTAAGGAAAAGCTTTACCTAAATAAAATGCAACAAATTTAATATTTTGAAATAGGAATGTTTTCATGGAGACAATGTTATTGACAAATAACAATATTATACCTGTTTGTGGGTTTTTAATTCTGTGTTTGTTGAATGTCTGTTTTACATGAGTCTTACAGATTGCAACTATTGAGATTAAGCTTGTGAGAGAGACAGACAGACAGAGGGACAGGGATGGGACTCCCTCTCCTGAAGCAATTCCAGTCATACTTAGGGCCTTGCTACGTGATAATTTTGGGGAGCTCCTGAAGCTCTTAACCCCTGGAGTTTCTGCATATTGACACCTTAAAGTGGTTTTAAGCACTTGTTATATGGTTCAAAGTTACACCACTCCAGGACAGGATTATCTGTAATCCACACTATCCTGTTGCTGTTCCATTAATGGGTGGCTGCTCCCCACAGATGTGCTGCCCAAGTAGAAGCTCTTCAGTATCCCAGGATCTCTCACACCCTGATCATAGACCAGGGATAGAAGCCTGTCCTAACTCACCAGCCCTGCAGTGGTAACTCACAGCTACACCTCCAAGTCCTGCCCCGCTCATCAAGCTTCTAGTGGCAAGTCACAGCTGTAAGAGAAGGTTTCTAGACGAAGGGTGTGACAGCTGCAAACTCTAGACTAGCACTAACACCAAGCAGCATTTGTACAGCTCACAGCATAAGGCAAGGATCAGCATGTATGCCAAAGGATGGGGTGTGAGGCCATTTTGCTCAGCACGCCACAGTGGGTCCAGGCTCTAGGCAGCTTCTGCCAGCCACGGAGCCCAGGCTGCTCCCAGCAGGTGGCTGGGAGACTGCAAGCCTTGCTGCAAGCAGCCTGAGCTCTGTGGCTGGCAGCAGCTACCAAAAGCCTGGGCCAGCTGCAGGGGTAGTACCATCCTGTTCCCGGTGTGGGGGGGCTTAGGGAGGCTGAGGGCTGTGCTACAGGTGGGAGCAGGCAGGCCCAGCTGCATGGGGTGGGTGGGAAGCAGCCCTGGAGTGGTGACTCCTGGGGTCTAAGATGGAATTGTGGGGTGGTCATAGCCCCCCCCAGCACTGCCCCTGCAGCTGGCTGTTGTGCAGGCTCCAAGCCAGGGTCTTAGCAGGCCACTCTGCAGGCCAAGAGCCATCTCCCTGGGGAAGCATGGGGACTGAAGTGGGCCTGGCACATCGTGGGGTCGGACTTTGTCCTGCGGCCCGGCAGCCCGGCATCGTGCATGCATGTCTGTCTGGTTCTGTGTGTTTCTGTCAGCATGTGTGTGTCTGGCTCTGTGTGTCCATGTGCACACTTGCACTCATGAGTTTAGTTCTGGGTGTGTGTGTACATGGCTGCCCTGTGTGTGTGTTTGCACGTGTGTGGCCCTGTGTACGTGCATATGTACATGTGTCTGGTTCTCTCTCTCTTTGCTTTTTTCTCTTTTCTTTCTCTTTTTTATTTTTCTTTCCTTCTTTTTCTCTCTCTCCTTTCTCTCTTTTTTCTCTCTCTTTTCCCCTTTCTCATCACAACCTGCTTAATTAAAAAAGAATACACAACAACAAAGGGAGTATATGAAGTTTTATTTATTGTCACCAGGGTTAGAATTTTTAGAAAGCCTGGTATTTGCTGTAAAAAATAAATAAATACAAAGCAGCATTTATGATTATTAACTATATTAATATGCAGTGCATCCTGACATGTGGGCCCCGCCCTGGTTTTGTTTTTTTGGCATGCCAGCACTCCAGCACCTTACAAAGTAGACATTGTGGTTTTTTCAGCATTCTGGCCAAAAATGTTGCCTACCCCTGGCATAAGATGTAACAAGGCCTTTAGCTGCAACGGTTAAAAGCTAGGGTGGAATCGCAGCAGAAACCCTTAGAGCAGCAGTTTCTAAAACAAGGGGTTATGGAGTATTAGGCCCAACAGAAATTCTGTTCCTCCTTGAGGTTTGGACTAGAAATGAGGATATGAGCACTTATGAGCAAACACGAGTTGGGTCTCAAGCCCAAAAATTGGGTTCACAGCCCCCAAAAGTATTGGGAACTAGTACATTAGAGCTGAAAGTTAATAGCCCAGTCACTTGGCCACATCAATGATATTTTGTAACCCAGCTGTAAATTATGTGGCTGAGTCCAAGATAGAAGGATTCATCTTTATTAATTCTACTAGCAAATTGCAATCAAGAATGACTGGGGGGGCCAGAGTCCCACATCTGCCCTCCCGCCTGCCACTTCAGTGCCAGCCCACTTCCCCCCACCCTCCCTGCCACCACTTTGGGACTGGGCCTGCTCCCTGTCTTCCCCCCACCACTTTGGGACTGGGCTTGCCCCGCCCACCTCCCTTTGGGTCCGAGGCCTTGCCTCCATGCTCCATCCCCTCCATCCCCACTGGCATGGCAGCACTCCAACACGCTGTCACGACTGCCTGTCCAGGATGCTGTTAGAGCACTCTGATTGGTTGTTTCAGACAACCAATCAGAAAGTGAATAAAGCATTACAGACAGACAGACTAAGGCTTTTATGATATCAGAATTTTTGTGGCATTTCCAAATAAAAAATCTATCATCCTATGACCATTTCAGACCATAGAGTGCTCTAGAGATGATTGAAACAAACAGTTATCACTTACCATTTTAACATGCTTTTAACTATGTTAAAAGTATATTTAAATTGTCATAAACTTTACTCAGCCTTACCAGGTGTAACTGAATAGCAGTTTGTTTTTACTTTTAGAAGAAAGCAATTTATTTAACTGATATCCAAATGTGTTATTTTGGATATATATAAATGTTGCTTTTCTAGCAGACAGGGTTCTTTGGGTCAATCTGGTATCTTATATTAGACC
The DNA here is from genome assembly GCF_001723915.1 of Gavialis gangeticus. Lineage (NCBI taxonomy): Eukaryota > Metazoa > Chordata > Crocodylia > Gavialidae > Gavialis > Gavialis gangeticus. The sequence continues at coordinate 1,220,222 of NW_017729008.1, read as the reverse complement.
AACTTAAATAGTTGAACAATTTTTAAGCAAGCTTTCGGGTTCAAAAACCCTTCGCCAGGCTAAGGAAGTTTCAGCAGTTGGTGTGTGCTCTTCCTGGATGGAATGAAAAATAAAAAAGCCAGAGGCTGGGCTGATATGCATACAAGACAGGCAGTCAGTGAAAATGTAGATTAAGGAGTCAATGGGTGAGAGATAGGCTGGGTGGGGGAGAGAAAAGGGGGAAG
>NW_017729008.1:1212324-1214998 GCF_001723915.1 Gavialis gangeticus | reverse complement strand
GTTTGAGGATTTTCCGTATGGGATCGAGGGAGGGGTGATATGTCATAACCAGCGATGTGCGATTTGTGGGGGGTTTCTTCTGTACTGCAGCAGTTCTTCACCTGGTATCTGGGTGGCTCTTTCAAACATGCAGTCTATCTCTCTGGAGAAGCGTCCTTGTTGGGTGAAAGCCGTTTTTAAGATTGGTGAGGTGGCAATCCCAGGTGTTCTCTTCAGTGCAAATTTGGTGGTATCTGAGGGCTTGGCTGTATATCACAGCTTTTTTGGTGTGTTTAGGGTGATTGCTGGTTCTGTGCAGATATATATGTTGGTCTGTGGGTTTCTTGTATAATGTGGCCTGTAATTTATCTTTCTGGATACTGATCATTGTGTCTAAAAAGGAGATGTTGGTGCTGGAGTATTCTAGAGAAAGTCAGATGGAGGGATGGTGATTGCTGAATTTCTAATTGAACTCAACAGAGATTGCAGGTTTTCAGTCCAAATGATGAAGATGTCATCAATATATCTTAAGTATAGCAAGGGTTTGATGGTGCAGTTCTTGCGGAAGTCTTCTTCTAGGCAGCTCTTAAAAAGGTTGGCATACTGTGGGGCCATTTTGATGCCCATACCTGTTCCCATCGTCTGGAGGAAGTGTTGGTTATTAAAAGTGAAATTGTTGTATGTGAGGTTGAAGTGTATAAAGTCAGTAATATCTTTGGGTCTGTATTCCAAGTTGTAATCTTGTTCCTATAGATATGTAAGGCAGCATTTCTACTTTTCTAGCAGGAAATTTAAAGGGTGATGGCAAAGCTGAAATGATGTGGGCTCAAGCTCTCAAGAGTGGTGGGTCTAGTGGCCAATCTAAAGAGTAAGTCATTGTAGTGCCTAGCATATAGATACCAAACTTTCAGACATCTGGTCCCCAGATTGGAAGCCAAGACCCAAAGTTAGTTAGTTAGATCCAAATAAAGATATAGGTGCAAACCTTGGACACCAAATACCAAAATTCACATGCAAATATAACTACTTCACTGCTGACTGACTTGCTAGGAGTCTCCCTATTTGACATGCAACTTCTCTAGGCACCTAGAATTTGGTTTGTTTATATGCCCAAAACTGCCCTTGTCTCAGCAACTGAGCAGGGTTAGACAGCTGCTTAGCAGGTTTTTTAGATCACAGTCTTAGACCTGGGCACCTAGTACTGCTTTAGACACCTACTTTCTTATTTGTATCTAGCTCTTAGCCTGAAATCAAACACAATTAGATTCTTTGCAGTTTATTAAGTTGATAAAAAGAGGTCTTTGAGGTCCAAGTAGAGGCATGTCTAGCAAAGTTTGTGCCCTGGGCAAAACCCTGCTAGAAAGCCAGGGCTGGGAGGTGGGCAGAACATAATAAGAGTCTTACCTGCTCTGGGGACTCAAAGTCCCCAGCTGCTCCTGTGGCAGTGTAGTCTGCCCACCCCAGCTTTTCTTACTCTGGCTACAGCAGCAGTGTGGTGTCCCAGCCACTGGCTCCCATTGGGGGTATATCATTCCAGTATGCCCTGTAAGTCAATGCCAAGACTAGTGCTCCACTTGCCCACCCCTCGTTACGCTACTGGCTCCAGTCAGTCATTATTGTATTTTTCTAATAGAAGCTGGAGTTAGACATGTGCTGTGGAAATACACAGGCCTCATAACACTTGATACAATAATGGCTTACATACTATACACAAGATTAAGATATTTCTAGATCCTTTCCCCTGCCCACCCCTCTCCCCCATAAATAATAAACAGTGGACTCACAAAGGAACTAAAACAGCTGAAATTTGCAAAGCAGTGTGTGTACTACCAAATATCTGAAAGTCTACAGCTGTGTGTTTTTAAAATAGCTTGATAGTACAGATGTGTGGTTTTGCATGCCAGGGTGTGAGATAATTGATTCTCCTAGTCATAATATTATTTTGAACGTAGATGTTGGTACCTTTAATCTAATTAAAACCTTATTCAACAAATAGGCTCTGTGAAGTAAGGTTATAAGTTGTTGTCACTTAAAATAACTTTGTTGTGTTGCAAAACGGTTTCCACTTAGTGGTTAAAGGAATCTCATTTAGGGCCTAGCTTGATTTCTCTTTTGTACTGTTAAATATGATTAAAACTGCTTGTGTGAGCTTTAGAGAAGAAAAGAGAGAATTGTAAACCTCAGATGTTCACAGATAATTTCCTCACTATTTAACGACCTAAGAGTTAGCTTTGAGGATTTAATGGCTGTATAGACTAGCTTGCCCACAGAAGCAGTCTACAAGTTAGGCTTGCTTTCGCAGCATCAAACATTTTGCATTGCTGCTACTTGTGCGGGGCACAAGCCAGGCTGTGGCTATAGCCCTGGGGTTCTGATCCCCTGATGTTAGTTTAGCGAGAGGGAGAGGTGGACTCATAACGGTTGCAAAAGTACTTTCTTTTATTTAGTCCCTTTTTACATGCGCTCCACTGATATAGATGTGGCTGCGCAGGCAGTTACACTTGGTTACACACGACACTCAATCCTGAACTGACAACAGACAACGTTTCTTACTTGTACACCACTGGTGTAAACGTGGCTGCAAGGCGGATTCCGTCGTAATCCAGGCAAGAGATGAAAGGAAGAAAACAACAAACTCGTTGGATCCACGTTCGGGTGAGGCTGGGGAAACAATCAAGCATCCGTCCCGTTCGCT
>NW_017729008.1:1206097-1207324 GCF_001723915.1 Gavialis gangeticus | reverse complement strand
ACGATCGAGCATCCGTCCCGTTCGCTGGAACGAATGCGCGAAAAAACTCGACGGTTCTCGGGAAAACAATAAAGCAGTGGACGCCTCTAGAACCAAAAGAAAACCAATCAGCAAATTGTTCTCCGGAGACAGGAGAAGCAGTGGGAAGTTGGCCAGGCCTTCCCAGTGAGCGATGGAAGCTCCGGCTTCTCGGCTAGCTGAGCGGGCGATGGATGCTGCACGCTGCTCTGCTGTTCTTTCAGCTCTTCTTCCCGGGTGGAGAACTCCGCCCCAGCTTTATAGGCCTGATGACAAGCCCGGATTTAAGCCCTTTCAATTGGTCTGCTGGGTTCCCCACAGGGGCGGGGCTTAGGACATGGCCAGAGACCAAGCGGATGGGGTCTTCCCAGCACATGGCCAGGGGCCATACAGCAGGCCAAACAGGGGCTTTCCCAGATAGAAGGAAGAGTGCTTGGTGGCACCTATTGCTGGGCAGAGCTTGCAGAGCCCAGCCAGAGCGTGACATGCCCCCCTGCCGTCAAGCACTCGACTTAACATTTAAACATATACTACACCAATACAATATAAATACAAATTAATGCTTGATTACACATGATTAAAATTAACTAAAACCTTATTACCAAAACAAATAACATTATTAACAGTAAACAATAACTATAATGGGCTCGAGTGACTCCAGACAATCTGGGTCACTCCGAATAGCCAAAGTCGAAAGTGTCAGCCAAAGCCTCCTGGCCCTCATCCCCCAGTCTGCGCAGCTGGCTCTTTGTTAAGCCACTACAGCTTAAAAGGAAGCCAAACATGGCCCATTCGCGAGGGGATCAGTCTGGTGGTGGTCAGTGAGCTTGGAATATGCTACCACGGTCTCTCGAGGCAGCGACGTTGGTTCCTCCACCTGCTGATGGGGCGCTCTCCTCTTCCCTCAGCCGGAATGTGACCGTGGGGCTCCTCATCACACAGCCGAATGCAGCGGGGGTGAGGGAGAACGCCCATTCCTTCTCTCCGGCTGTCAGGGAGAGGTATCCTGACACCTCCATGCCTCGTGAGCTACCACTTGGTGGAAGGTTATATGGGCCTGTAGGTCTTCTGGGGTCGTCATCGATCGGTGGCCGCTACCCCATGGGCAGTGGGCAATTAGGCCCGCTTGTACTTTGTCTCCCTCCGCTGAGGATCCCATCCTCGTCGCCATGTGCGGGGCGCGAGCCAGGCTGTGGCTATAGCCCCAGG
>NW_017729008.1:1204797-1206086 GCF_001723915.1 Gavialis gangeticus | reverse complement strand
GGCTTTCCCAGATAGAAAGAAGAGTGCTTGGCGGCACCTATAGCTGGGCAGAGATTGCAGAGCCCAGCCACAGCATGACACTACTTATGCCTTTCTGTAGATAGCAAGAGGGCTTGAGTTTGTAAGATTGTCAGTCTGGTACCATTCAGCAGCAATTATAGGTAATTTTGGCTCAGGGGAATGTCTTTCAACAGCAGCCATTTGATTGTAGAAATCTTCACAACCTATTTTATGTAAGAGCTTTCCAGGCTGGGACAGAATGGTTTTATAGCCTATTTCCAGACTTCAAGTATGTTAACATCATGTCCCTGGTACTCCTGGGAAGAGGGGGAAGTCTCTGGAGCACATCCTGCTAAAACACTGTTATTTGTATCTGCTAAACATGGAAATGTGACTGATCTCAAGACCTGTCTCCAGACTACTCATTTGATCTCTTGAGATGGCTTCTGTGCTACATTTCCAGGTTTTGTGCAAGCAAATGGAATCAGGTGGGTAGGTCATTCCTGAGGCGGTCCTTCCCCAGAAGCACTAGTGATGTGGTATTGACATACCTTTAATGTTTTGACAAGTCCCTCACACTGCAGACACCAGGTGGCAGAAAGCTGATTTACAGCATAAACACAGGTGGAACAGGTGGTAAAAATCTGCAAATGAGAGGGACCAGCTGGGCAGAGGCTGGGACAAGTGAACCTGGAATAAGCATTACATCTCCTGGCTAACCAAATATGATGTTAAAGAAAGGCCCTCCCCCTGAAAACCTGAGAAGATGGTAGAGGCAATATCTGTCATTCCCTTTAACCCTGGGACTGAACATCCCCCCCTCCACTTTCTCTCCCCCCGACAGGTGCTCCCATAGTCACAAGGTATGCATGCATTTGAGATTTTGGTTTACAGTGTGACTTTTATGTCTGAAATTTTTAAGAGACTCTGTTGTCAATTAGGGTAAAACTCATAAAAATATGTACAACAGGGTTTCATGTGGTAAGTGCTCATATTATTTCTCTTAGATGACACTACCTTCATAATGTCTGATGAGTAGGCTGTTACATAGGATAGCTTATGCCTCTCTGAACAACTTAGTCTATAAGGATATTTGTAAACGAGCTCACTGTTTTCTAAACCATGTTTACTGATTCGCATTGCACAGTTTGAATCAAATTTCAATTCAAATTAAGGGCAAATAGATGATCATTTACCATCATATCAGGGGGCTCTAGCTATATACATAGTCTGTAACCTGACAGCCCCTTAGGAGACCCAGTTCACAGCCTCTGTGTGTGGGCTTGTGT
>NW_017729008.1:1184870-1199797 GCF_001723915.1 Gavialis gangeticus | reverse complement strand
TCAGGGGGCTCTAGCTATATACATAGTCTGTAACCTGACAGCCCCTTAGGAGACCCAGTTCACAGCCTCTGTGTGTGGGCTTGTGTTTGGAAGTAATTAGGAGGTGATAATAAGCCTGTTTAACCACTGCTACATTGTTGCAATCCTACTGATTTATCTCAAGTGCTGTTACAGAAGCTGGAATGGGTGCACCTGACCTGCAATTGATACTTAGTCACCGGGAAGTCTTGTTGGGACATTTGGCTTTCAAAAAGTGTTACTGTGTGCCTGATAGCCTCTGCTGTTTGCAAAAACCCAACTGAGTTTCCCTTGTGGGGATTGATATTTGCAATGCTTAACAGCTGAGTTGCTAAGGACTTGTATGTACATGCTAATTAATACAGTTTAAATTGTCTAATTTGGACTGCCCTAGTCTGCATTAACTTTTAATCCTCATTTGATGAGGTTTAGTTAATTCAGATTGGAGCCAATTTTTAATTCGGACTACAGATGTCCACTTGTACGTAACAACAGCTGTAGTCTGAGTTAAACCTAGAAAAAATTAATGTCTATAAATGGTCAAAAATGCTTCCCTGCCCTGCCTTCTGCCTGACTTAAGAAAAACTAGACTAACTACCTCTCTTTATTTTGTAGGTAACGGACAGCCCAAAAGTCTCTGTCTTGCATCTCCACATCTAGACTTTTTATTTCTAAAAGATTAACAGAACTTTGTCATGCACCTCTTCTCAGTCTCTGATCCCTCTCCTTTACATAATGTGAACATGCATACAGCTCTTGGGAACCCAGAATTAGGTTAGTCATATCTGCCACAGGATATGTAATTTGGATGATTCTTTCTTTTCTCAGCACCAGCTAAGAAATAAGTCAGGCTCTGAATGTTCTAGTTTCTGAAGCTTTTGAATTATGTAAGCACAACTGTTACAATTGCAATGTTTGGAGAATCTTAGATTGGATAATCCAAGAGTAGCTCAATTAATTCAACTAAAACTTTCTAGCAAAATATCCCTTTGGCGCCAAACTCCAGCAAGCAAAATTTCCGACCCCAAAGAATTTGAGAGATGCATTACAAGTCACTGGAAAAGGCATGAGTATGAAGGTTATGATGGGAAGCGTAATTTACCTTATGACAACATTCTCTATTTCTGAATGGTATAACAAACACATTAGCAGTTCTGGTTTTGTGATCTATAGCTTTATAATGTATTATCCCTGAAAATGTGTGAAGTAGTTGTTTACAATTTAAGCCTAACACAATGTGACTGGGATCTTGCTTGGAATACTTAGGAAATTTATATATGTACCTTTTCATCCCACAATGTGCCAGATATCTGGCAGGTTGGAGCAGACTTGATTAATCAAATCTGCTCTGCATGTGAGCTGATGCACACTGCACTGTGTCACATAAAGTTGTAAAAGTGGTGAAATGCATGTCAGCACACAGAAAATGGTGGCAGTGAGCTTTTGAACCTCACTTGATGATGATTAGCATGCCACGGCCATTTTCCCAGCACCAATGCACATTTCGTCACTAATACAACTGCATGTGCTGCTGCACTGTATGCTCTTAAAAGCACCCGGCACTGCAGCACAAGCACGTGTTCAAATGCCATATGGTACTACACTAACACCACCACAAAATCAAGTTTCATATAAAGCATGGGGGCATGCACAAAATTTGAGTTTTTTAAGAAGATGGGCTATAGAAGACAATAACTTTTTGTTCTTTTCTCCTGAAAAAGAAACTTGGAAGTGCATTAGAGTTACACTACATCCTTAACATGACAGCTATATTCTCTGGGTTTTCAGAGATCTGATGGTAAATGATATTAATAAATTATAAGACATCCCCTTGATAATGCTGGACAAATTAATGGGTGACTAAATCCCCTTGATAATGTTGGAGAACAATGGGTGACTCCACTGTTTCTCTCTCTCTGACTTGGGATATCTTGCTTCATTCAGAAATGTTTTTGAAGAGACAATGAATGATAGACCTTTCTATAAACCCCAAATATTTCTTCAGACTTCCCCTGAACTTGTTCCCAGTTCTGCAGTGTTTGACCTTGATAAAATTCTGTTAGTTGAAAGGAGGTGGGGCGTGATTTCCATTAATTACATTTTTTCTGCAGCAAATGACTTATCCCTGTGGCTCATAAAAACATTTCTGTGAAGTAAATGTTTTGGTTTTGCAATATACCTGGTAATACTCCCCAAGTGTAGTGTTTTTGTTTTGTTTTGTTTTGTTTTGTTGTGCTGTTTTGTTTTCTTGCCTGTTCCTGGGTGCATACATTTGAATTCACCTTGTTCAATTTCAAATTATTCAGGCTGAACACAGATTTGGGACAACCCTGCAGCCTTGGAAGACTGATACAACTTGGGCCATTGGGCCTCCCTAAAATACTCAAGGGGCCTTGCCAGCCCTCAGAGTAGCTCAATATGGCAAAGATGCTAAGCTACTCTTGCTTTTCACTTCCCCAATGAGCTCTGAGTTCTGTGTTGCACCTCCTAGAGATTCAGCACAGAAACTTTCCCAGAGATGTTTCTTTTCCCACTCAAAACATTTACCACTCTGCTATTTTTATCCCTGTTGCATTTTGTTCTCAAAACTGTTATAATGCTTACACAGAACTTCTTTGTGAAGGAGTTGTGGTTGGTATAGTACAATGTACTGCTTGATTAAATTCTGTAGCTGAATCTCATTTGCAGTTCTGTCTGTTTCACCATTGAAAATATCTGCTGTTTGTCCTAATTTGTACTCTTGGTGTGTAATTATATGGGTTTCCTGTGCTTCTGACAAGTACTGAACAAGTGTCAGAGCTGCTTCATTTCCTGCTAGGCAATGAGACTGGGAACTACTGATACAAAATATAAAAGCCTTGGTGCTACTACAGAATAAGGAACTTGGGAACAAAAACTCTGCATTCTTCAGTTTCTCTTTAAAAAGAGAATATGCATTTTTTTCCTTAAAGGATATGTCAGACTTTTCAAAAGTGAGGAAGGCCCAAAGCCCAAATACAGCATGTCCTTTTTTTCATGCAGCATTACCACATGCTGCCTGCTGCCATGAATTTAAATCTCTACTGGACATTCAAGACTACAAAGCATCCACTGAGTTTTAGATCTCACTTGCTCTGCTGATTGAAGACTTTTGTCATGATCTCCTCTGACAGTTCTTGTTTGGGGAAAAATCTTATTTTATTGTATAGAGAAAAATCTTATTTTATTAGAGTTTGGCCACGTAGACATGAACAGATCAAAACAATAGGGCCAAAGAACTGTGAAATACAGAAGATGCACAAATAAAATTATTCTGCTGCCTAAATAGGGAAATGTGTATTGCCTCTTATTACTTTCCTATCATGATTTTTGGAACTGGTTACTTAGTAACAGACTGCATTTAGCTCTATTGATCACATTTTGGAGGAATAGTGCAATTAAGCCTTATATAATGCCATATATAATGCAAAGACATGTAAGCAATAACATTTATGATGTGGGCATTGTTATTTGACAGTGTATGAAAAATGGAACATTAGTGACTTGAAATGAAGCTAAATGTGGCTAACAGACCAGGTTTTATTAGAGATAATGGCAACACTTGCATTAGAGGAATTTTATTACATCTTTAAATTAAAAACTTGAAAATAAAGACTTTTTAGAGATGCTTTAACACATTTGTTCACATCTGGGTATCCATTTTCAAGTGGATTAAAAATTAACAAAGGTAGAACAAGTCAGCATTGTTCAAAGATGAACCTTCTACTCACACTATTACTGTGCTCTATCCACTGATTATAAGGCTAGTATTTCAAATTGTCTCTATTAACACACCATTTTCCATGTATAGTTACTTGCTTGCCCATTTTCTACATGCATGCCTAAACAAGATGATCTTTTGTAATGTATTTGTACTCTCCTTCACAAACAAAATGAATTTGTGTGTGTCATTGTGTGCATGAGGAACAGCATATAGAATCTGAGTGCCCAGTGATTTTTGTGTCTATCTACAGTGCCCCTGTCATTAATAGTAACAGGTGATACTTACCCTAGAAAAGTTCCATGCACTTGAAGAGAGGCAAAATAAATATATTTTTCAGAAGATTCACCCTCCAAGCCAGTGGTGCTCAATCTCTGACCCTCATGACCATGTTATCTGGTCCACCAGGGTTCCCCACAGGTCTGGAAATCTGACAAGGTAGGGTGGTCGTGTTGCTACCATTAATTGCCATGGCTTCCAGAGCTGTGGCATTTAACGCTGCTGCACATCTACTTTTGCTAAATTTCTGGACTTGTGAGAAGCCAGTTGACGCAGCCAGCTGAAACAGCCCCACAGGTCAGATCAAGCCAGTGGCTGGATCTAGCACAAAGGGCTGGGCTGGTACACCAGATTGTACCTATGCACTGACCCTGCATGTCAGCCCCACACTGGATCAGGCCTGTGGGATCTGACCTGCAAACTGGCCTCATACCACACATCCAGCCTAAGGGTATGAAAGGTTGAATAATGCTACTCTTTGCTATTAATTCATCTTTAAAATGATTCAGAATATTTTTAAGTGGCCTTCAAGATTTCAAAATGACACCATAGCTTACAAGTCAACAGATACTGATACTGACTGGTCTGTAATATTTTTATAGCTATAGGATCTCTGTGGTTTGAATAAAGAACCTTTTTTCTCTATTACTTATTCACTTCATATTCATTATTCACCCAAACACAAATCTCCATGGATCCAGGCAAGTGGCATTACCCAGGGGATGGGACTCAGGGGGGCAATAGGGGGATCCATGGGGGAGGGGAGATTAAAAAAAAAAAGTGGCAGCCATTCATTCGCAACCCACTTCTGCTTTGCCCCAGCCACCTGACCACATCCCTACACTTCTGGTAATGTAGCATGTCAAGAAGCTGGTTCCTTCCTACCCCTCTTACCTGCAGCTGTGGAATGATGATTGCCTGATACAAATCACTCTCTCATTATTAATGTTGTCCAGATGTTCTCACTTCAAAATATTACTTTCTGTGCTTTGGTCAAATCATCAGCTGCCATGACTGATGATAGCTTTGGAAACTGCTCATTAAAAAGCAGATATTTTATGGTGATCCCTTGACAAAATGGGACTGATTTCTTCTTCTGGCAAAATGGAGTTGAAATATCTATTGTGATGTTGGTCTGACATTGTTCTTTGGAATAAAACAGATTTCAAAGAAATATAAAAGTGGCTGGGTAAGTGTTGTACTGGTGGATGTCTAGACTGTGTGCATAATCAACTTTGGAAGGATCAAACCATAAGCCTTAGTGATTTTGTGGAGTAGTAGAAAAGCAGTCACAGTATTTTGCTTGACAATTACATTGAGGGCAGAGTATCTATCTACATTATTTAGAACTATTGATCCATGTTACAATGAAGTGTATTTTCTCAGCTTACTACATTTCAAGAGAATTGGGACTTAGAATTTAAATTTCTTTTCTTGATCAGCACCTCAAAGCAGTTGATTCATGAAGATTTGGCACATTTGCCAGCCCAGTAGTTCCACAGACTGAAATGCTGTAGGCACTTCAAACATTGTGAGTCAGCAACGTTACCCAAGAATTAGACTCAGATACAGAAGTCATAAAGAAGAAAGCATCTTTACTTTTTGGGCTGGTCTAAACACAAACTGAAATTAAAAAAACAGCTGCAATTCACACTTTGTCTCCTGTGGGGAAAATGTGTGTGAATGCTATTATTTCAGATTAAGGATGACCTATTTGAATTTACTTCATATTGGTTAAATTAAAAATAAATACATAAATAAAGCAGAAACAAAGCCCATTTAGAAATTATTTCAAGGCTTTTCTGTACGTAATAACCAATGGTACCAAGCTCAGTTTAATAAAAAAAATCCTTTGAAGGTCATCTACTTAGCTTCTTAGTAACCTGTTTTCTGTCCTTTACTTCTATGATAGCTGAAGTCGCATACTTTCAGCAAAAGAAAGTACTAATTAGAATTTGTCTTCATGCTTTTTTATAGGTGAACTGCAGAATAAACAATGTCGTTTGTGCCTTTGATTCTTCCTTAGGCTGTTGCTAGCTTTTATCCCAAGGAAAAGTTTTCTCTCTTACTTGTGTTAGTTTCTATATATATTGGAGGAAAGGGAGGAGTCCAGGTCTTGTCAATGACCTCCTGAAAGGACAAGGAACTGAAGCTGTAATATTTATCATGTATAAAATAAAAGAAGCTTTTGAGGCCATTTTTAATGTGCACCATGAAGGAGCAGTTAAGGACAGAAACATGATGTTTTCATTTTTTCTTTATAGTTTACCTTTAAGTAGCTGCTTTTTGCATAGCTGAAGGATAATTAAGCTGAACCTAAGCAAAATCGGTAGTAAAGGTCAAAAGATTTGGGTTGGCATAATGTCAGGAGAATTTAAATCATAAGACTGTGGGACTAAATTAAGAAACATATCATAGATGAAGAAACATATGTGTCCCAAATGCCCTTTTAACAATTTCACATTTAAAAAAAAGATGTTGCTGTTTTGTAAAGGTTGTTTGCATTCAACTAAACTGTTCAACTCAACCATCTTGAAGAGGGGAGCACAAATTATGATTAGGTCAGCTGACCAGCAATATTACTAGCACTGCTTTCATTCTCTTCTGAATAGTCTCATTTGGATTGTTTCTTTGCAGTATGCTGCTTTTTACTCAAAAACAAGAAAAACACACGTGGAAACAGGACATAATGAAGCTCAAAGTTAGATGTAGCAGGGTAGATTTTTTTAAATTGGAATTTCTAGGCCAAATGAATGGCATGCAATTTAACTTACTTTTTAAAATATTTTATGGTCTACTCTAGGTATAAACCTCAGCTCTAGGGCAGAATTATGGATTATTTGAAGCAAATATGGTCTTGGAAAAAAACACTGATTTCAAAATACAGTGTTTTTTATTGTGACACTTCTATTTGGGGAAAAATTCATATTCAGATACACCTTAAAGGTTTTAAAATTTGTGCATTTCCATCTGCCTTCTGATCAAGCAACCTGACTTAAGTATCTACTGTGTTCTTGTTTCCCATTTATTGCTTAGGCACCACCACTGGCTCTTCTGGTCAGCCAGGAGTCCCCTATCATGGAGAAAGCTATGTGGGAAAGCTGCTTCCATTCAAAAATTTGACATACATTACTTTCTAAACATTCTGTGGTCCTGCAGCATAATAATACTCTGAAATACTGTAACTGATTAATTCTACATGTTCTGCGAACTAATTGATTTTTTTTTTAATAAAGTACCTTGAGGTATTGTAGTAACACTGTTGGGTTTTTTTGCATTAATATGTAATTGTTGGTAATTTCTCCTGGTTTAAGGTTCCAAGACTGAGCTGTGGACTATTTTACTTAGGCCTATGATATGTGCGTGACTTTTTCCAGTTGGGGATTTACCTTCAATGCAGATGAAAATGCTGGTAGTTTAGGGAGAACATATCCCCTAATCCCTTAATTTATTGCAAATAATTAAAAAATACTTTTAATCTGAGAGTCATTTCCAGTTCCTTGCTCCAAACTTAATTAGGCAGAGGCACTAATGGTAGTAGATGTTGCAGCTTTATAAGGGGCAAAAGGACATTGATTTTTTTCCCATTACTGCAAGCTGAAAAAGTAGTACAAGTCTTTTAAAAAGCACGAAGAAAAGAGCTAGGAAATAAATGGCACAAATGATTGAAGAAAGGAAGCTGTCCTAAAATTAGTTTTTTATGCACACGATGAAGGACCTTCCTATAGCTCAAACAAGGGTACTATCACGATAATTAAAGCAGGAATCATGGGTAATACAGATACACATCCAGTACATAATGAATAAATTTCAGCAGAAAGAGAAAAAATAAACTGGTTAAAATGGTGTGTATAAAATTGAGAATTTAAATCAATAGAGGTTTGGGATACCCATGTTTAAGTTGCTTCAATCAGTGTTAAAACAACATAATACTTTAATATTAATGTTCAGATTCTGTATAGCAAAACAATCCAAACTTGTCAAAAGGTATAGAGGACAGTTCACTGTCAAAAAAGTGAAATTTTTTAGACAGTGGGCTTGCCTATACTTGCCCATTACAAACTCTGGGAGTCTGTCATTTGATGCAACTGAACACAGTGAGGGGCACTGGCAGGGCTGGGGTCTGTGGGTTGGGAGTGAGTGCTGAGGGGGCTGAGCGGGCTATGGCTTGGGAGTGAGGGGCAACAGAATAGGCAAGGGCAGGGCACTGCCATATCACTGCCCCTCCCACAGTCCTATTCCTGCCTCCATACCCCACGTGGCAAGTGTCTTCTTTTTTGGAGCTAAAAATATGGTAACCCTAGCTCAGGGGCCCTGAATTAAAATACAGACATCTGGAGTCCTTAGTGGCCACATACTTCTGTCAGCAAAGAACATACATGAAACTTTAACTCTGGCATGTCTTAACTTTTGAGTACCTGGAAGGGACATCTAGTCTAGCCCCTGCACAGATGGAGGATGTCTACCTTGTCTCAGATAGAAGCCTATTCCACCTCTTGAAGACTTCCAAGTAACTTTTGTTTTGAATTTACCACCATGTGCTAGAGTCTACTGTTAAAATTTGCAGAAAATAAATTTCTCTGTGGAATTTTGAAAATGTCACCCATTGCATTTCAGTATTCAATTCATTGCTTCATTTGTAATTGAAGTTACATTACCCTGTGCAGGATAGCAACACTTTTTTCCCCTTCTATATTAAAGTTCAGCTTCACTTTGGGTTTCCTGCAAGCTCAGTTACTTCTTAAGGATAGGTCTTACTATAATCTGTACTAGAATGACATAGGTAGGTTTTTAAAAATAATTATACTAAAGCAATGGCAATCACATATATTTTTAATGTCATAGGAACAGAAGTTAGGCCATGGTTCAGCAAAGAACATTGCATGCTTGACTCTAAACCTGACAGCAGCCCATTGTTTTCAATGGGATTGTTTCCATATACAAAAGAAAGCCCATGTTTAAGTACTTTGCTAAGTAGGGATATAAACTCTTACTTAGAGTGTAAAGGTAAGATTTTTAAATGCATGCCCATGAAAAATCCCCACTCAATGGTTCCCACCCAGTCTGCAGTCAAGGCTGCAAATTAGTCAATGTAGACAATTTAGAGCAGCCAGAGAGCATGAGAGCAACTTCTGGGTATGCAGTCAGTGCTGCCCTATAATATCTACTTTGCTTAATTTGCTAGGAGGAAGTTGTTTATAGACATGGCCTAATTTTCTGAGTTTGGTTGCCTACTTTGTAGGAGTAGGTAGATAGGCCCTATTTCTTTAGTGGAAGTCGTAGACTCAGCAGGGTGGCAGCACAGACATGCCCTAAGTATCTGTAATTTCATACTTATTGCTGCTGTTGTTGTTGTTATTTTTATTATTATTGCTATTACAATGGGGGCCAACCCTTTCAGCAGGAATGCCACAAATTAGCCCCACGCCCTCCCCAAGTGCCACTTTGGTCCCTTTCCTGTACCTGATCTGATGCACTTTCTGCCCCCTCCCCAGTTTGCCATGTGCCCTACATGCAGGTTGCCTGTGCTGCAGGTGGGCTGCCCTGTATTATGATATAAGAGCTTCTGTAGTGGTAGTATAGTTTCTGCCATTCTAGATTCTGTTTAACAATTAGTATTTCCAAGTCCTCTAAAATCCATATGCTTCCATTTATTCCCCTGAAACATAGTGTGACACAGAAGTGCAGGCTAGATCTAGTATGCCACACCTGGTAACATTTTCACAAGAGATTCCTAAAATCCGTTGACGCCCCCAAAAAGAATGTTTTATATTAGGTTGAGAGATTCTGCCTTGTTTTTTGTGTGTGCCCCATGTAAGCCAGTATGGCTTCAACCAGTAGTCGCTTAATTTCACAGCTCCCCACTATTCCTTTTGGAGAAGCAATATTTCAAACAGTATTCAAACACAGAACTTAGTTCTCAATATAAGCCTGTCCTTAATGTGCCTGAGCATTACACTATGCCATGCTCAGACTGAAGGTCTTTCTGTATTGCCTAATGCAGTGCACCATAGAGATACTTTAAGTAGTTTGTGCGCGGGAAGTAGAAAAGCCACATTAGTGTGATTCTCCACAGGGTCAATTCATTCGGATGAAGAATGGGTTGAATTAGCCATTGCAGAATTCTGCACCAACGTGGCTATGCTGTTTCTGATGCACAAGCTGGCTTGTTCAGAGTTAGTTCCTCTACTGGACTTCAGGGTATATCTATACTGCATGATTCATAACAGAAATTGCTTGTCATGTCATCTAGGTAGCATGAGGTAGCCTGAAGTAGCCATTAAAATGTATCCATGCCCAGGTAATGTATATTGAAAATCAGAGAAATCTGATAGGGGATGTAAGACTGTGAAAGGGGAAGGGAGAAAGGAATGAGCACATTGACAGAAGCAGATCTAACAAAGTATTTGTTGTGAGGGAGGAGAACTGTAATCTGGATACAGCAGAATAATGGGGCTCACGTAGGGTTACCATATTTCCAGTTTTAAAAAAAAGGACACTTGTGGGGGGGGGGTATGATTGTAGGGTGGGGGCAGTAATATGCCCATGCCCTGCTCCTGCCCTTCACTCTCAAGCCACATCCCCTTCAGCTCTGGTGCTGCACCTCACTTCTGATCCACAGCCCCCACCCCCGTCACTCCTGACCCGCTACCCATGGGTCCTACCTGTGTCCCATGCTCCCAACTCACAGTCCCCACAGCATCCAGACCATACCAGTGCCCCTGACTCCCAACCCATGGTACCCTGCCCCCCAGTGTCCCTCACTCCCAACCCATAGCCCCTTACTTCCCCGCCAGCCCTGCTGGTGCCCCTCACTCCCAACCTGACACTGCCTTCTCCCCCCAGCCCTGAAAGCATCTCCCAACTGCCCTACTCCTGTAGCAATGCACCAGTGAGGCCTGGACATGCAGCTCCCTGCTGCCAGTCCCTCAATTCCTTCCCCTGCTGGAGGAGCAGGCATCCCCCCTCTCTGCTGCAGCCAGTGCCGGGGAAAACTTTGATGCTGCGCAGAGAAAAATCCCAAAGCCCAGACATTTGTTGATATTTTAAAAAACTGACTGGATGGAGATGGTAGGATCCAAAAAGAGGACATGTCCAGGAAAAGCCCAACCATATAGTAACCCTAGATCAAATTATTTTTAAAATAAATATTGCACATGTGTCTCTTGGGAGGTAAGGTTTAGGGAAAGAGGAGTGCAGGGACAAGGGATACACAGGAGGGAAGAGAAGAAGATTGTGGGAGGCCAAGGTCAGAGGGAGGGGTGATAATGGGGGAGTGTGACAGAGGGTTCACTAGGAGAGAGACCTTGCGGATGAGGAGCAGTGCAAGTCAGGAGTATTAGATGTGGGAGCATCTTCAGCCCCATGTTTTCTCTCATGCATATGTCAAATTCTGGCAGGCCCAGATCCGTCCCACTCTGGCAGTCAAGGTCTGGGAGTTCCTGTCTCTCTCTCCTGTCTACACCTCCTCTGTAGTAATCCCAAGGCTGCTATGGAGAAATAAGCCCTACCATTTGGTCCTGATCCAAATGTACCATATACAGCTCCCTGCTACAGCAATGCTATGCATGCCCAGCACCACTCACTTGAGAGAGATTCTGAAAGCACTGTGGGTATATGCCAAAAAATAACAGCATAACTTTTTCCCCCAACATGTGGAGCCAGTAGATGAGCAAGCCTTGTTTCTCAGTGGAAGTTTTGGGATGGCTAAAGGGGAGGTACAGACATATCCTTTGTACTTGGCCTCTCTCTAGCTAGGTACAGGTATTCAAAAAACCCAAGGCAGAATAGAGCTAAGTTATGTGGTTTTCTATAAATGGTGTAGTTGAGATCGACAGTGAACAGAACCCAAGCCTTTTGGTGGTGGGGTTGGGGAGAGGGGGGCAAATTTTAGAGCGGGTTCCATTTTTAAGCCAGTCGATGTGTACTGAACTGTTCTGTTATGGGTATAGACTGGTTTCTGAGCACTTATACAAGTAAAAGTGTAATGTCTGTACCTGGCCTCTGTGCTCGATTTATCAATTACTTATGATCTAAGCAAGTCTAAACCCATCTCTCTGCTCCTGCATCTGGGACACTAAGCCTTTTTGAAGTGGTGTGACTCCCTCCTCCCCCCCAAGTGAGGAGTGGATCTGGGGGATGAAAGAGCTGATCACTTTGGAGGGGCTGTTTCCTTTTCTGTCAACCTGAGCATGTGGTTTGTTGGGGGGTGGGGAAGGTCTGTTTGAATTCCTGTCCCACTATCCTAGGGAGATCTGGGGAAGCCCTATACCAGGGGTCAGCAACCCCTGGCATGTGTGCCAAGCATGGCATGTGAGGCCATTTTTCTTGGTACACCACAGCCAGCCCCTGCTCTGGGTAGCTGCTGAAGCCCCAGCTTCTCCCAGCGGGGCTTCCAGCATCCCAGCTGCCTGCTGGGAGCAGCCCAGGCTTTGTGGCTGGCAGCAGCTACCTGACGGAGGATCACAGGGCAGCAGGGCTGGGGGGCAGGGGCTTTGGGTGGGGAACAAGGGGCACATGCAGGGCATCCTGCCATGTATCCCCTGCCCTCATTTTGTTTTTCTGGCATGCTGGCACTCTGGCACCTTCCACGATAGGCATTGTGGGGGTTTTTGGCACTCCAACCAAAAAACGTTGCCTACCCCTGCCCTATACATTTGTAAGGGCAGACTTAAATGTGACATAGTGCTAGGCCTAGGGTGAGGGGCTGAGAATGGGCCTGCTCTCAGGTACTGCCACTAGGCAGAGGGGATGAGAACACCCAATGACATGAACAGAGTAGTTTACACATCTCAGGATTTTTGCTTCAGGCTGTCTTCATCTCCAGGGAGTGACCCTATTCAGCTCAGAATGTTTTATTGAGATGAATGGGCCACATTACACCTCCTTGACAATCCTTTCTTTTTTAAAGATTGACTCTTAAAAATCTACTCTGAAATTGCTTTAACACTGGATATGCTTCCTGAGGGTGCAGGGTAGGTTTACTGAGTGAGAGAGAATGTATCTCTTTAACTGTCTTGTTTTCATAAATTTTACTGAAGAAATAATCTGGGAGGGCCCAAGACGCAATCAAGCTACCTTTATTCTCTGCTAAAGAAGCTTTATTTTTTTCCCCTTTACTACAATACAGAATGCAACCCTTACCAGTTTGTAAACCTAGCAGTTTAATAGGCTGTTGGGGTATTGAAAGCTTAATGAACCATACTGGGTTTTTTTGGTTAAAAAACCATTGCAGTCACTTCTATTACTTGCTCCTCTTGCAGGTAAAAGTGCTCAGAATTGCACTGAGGCAGGACTCTCCAGGTAGCTGCATAGTTAAGTGCTTACAACTCCCACTTCATTCAGGTATGGCAAGAAGAAAGGCTTTCAGAGGCTTGTTTGCACTTGTGTAGATTAAGAAATAAGCATCAGGACAGAGCCTTAGACAATTCACTGACAATGACATTACTCATATGCTTAAAAACTAAACGCTTTCCCTGGTCTAAACTTAAACTGCATTAAAGAAACTCTTCAAAACATCATACTTATTCATTCTCACCTTGCCACTCTTTAGTTTGGCTTCTTTGCTAACACTGTATTCAGATCATTAGATACAAGTTGGAGAAAGATGGGTGTTTTCTCTGTCAATTCCATCTTTAGAGTTACTGTTTGTCAGTCGCTTCTCTTCTACAGGCAGGACATGAAAATTGGACAAATTACTTTTTCTTTTTAACTTCTTTATATTTTCCTTAGGGCACAGGTAGCCTACAGTAAGTATACCCCATTTCAGGAGGGATGTGGACAACATTGAAAGGGTCCAGAGGAGGGCCACCCGCATGATCCGGGGACAACAGGGCAGACCCTACAGTGAAAGACTGTGGGACCTAAACTTGTTCAGCCTTCACAAGAGAAGGCTGAGGGGGGACCTGGTGACTGTCTATAAACTCACTAGGGGGGACCAGAAGGGTTTAGGGGAGACACTGTTTCCCCTAGCGCCCCCTGGCATGACAAGGAACAATGGACACAAATTATTAGAGAGTAGATTTAGATTAGACATCTGCAAGAACTACTTCACAGTTAGGGCGGCTAGGAGCTGGAACCAACTTCCTAGGGAAGTGCTCCTACCCTGGGGGTCTTAAAGAAGAGGCTTGATGACTACCTGGCTGGATTCATTTGAGTCCAGTCTTTTTTCCCGCCCAGGTGGGGGGTCGGACTTGAAAATCTACAAGGTCCCTTCCGACCCTACTTCTATGATTCTATGATTCTATACCCTTGACAACATTTCCCTCTTTTGTTTAGGATCGTAATGTTGTTGGAAGACTGAATCCAGACTTAAGGATGTAGCAAATACTTGCTTCCAAACTTAAGCAAAATTCAGGTGTTAGCATGAGTGCTACCATTTTGTTTCATGTCTTGGTATTTAAACCAAGAGCCTCAGTGACTTAAAATCAGGCATCTCGAGCAGGTCCAAGGAGGTGATCCTCCCCCTCTATGCGGCACTGGTCAGGCCGCAGTTGGAGTACTGTGTCCAGTTTTAGGCGCTGCACTTCAGGAGGGATGAAGACAGCATCGAGAGGGTCCAGAGGAGGGCCACTCGCATGATCAGGGGGCAGCAAGACAGGTCCTATGAGCAGAGGCTACAGGACCTGAACCTGTTCAGCCTCCACAAGAGAAGGCTGAGGGGGGATCTGGTGGCCATCTACAAACTGGCCAAGGGGGCCAGCAGGCTATGGGAGAATCCCTGTTCCCCTGAGCACCACCAGGAGTAACAAAGAATAATGGTCATAAGTTGACTGAGAGTAGGCTCAGGCTAGACATGAGGAGGCACTACTTCACAGTCAGGGCAGATAGGATCTGGAACCAACTTCCTAGGGAAGTGGTGCTTGCCCCTACTCTGGGGGTCTTCAAAAGG
>NW_017729008.1:1181257-1184809 GCF_001723915.1 Gavialis gangeticus | reverse complement strand
TCTGTGCACCCCATTTCAGGAGGGATGTGGACAACATTGAAAGGGTCCAGAGGAGGGCCACCCGCATGATCCGGGGACAACAGGGCAGACCCTACAATGAAAGACTGCGGGACCTAAACCTGTTCAGCCTTCACAAGAGAAGGCTGAGGGGGGACCTGGTGACTGTCTATAAACTCACTAGGGGGGACCAGAAGGGTTTAGGGGAGACACTGTTTCCCCTAGCGCCCCCTGGCATGACAAGGAACAATGGACACAAATTATTAGAGAGTAGATTTAGATTAGACATCTGCAAGAACTACTTCACAGTTAGGGCGGCTAGGAGCTGGAACCAACTTCCTAGGGAAGTGCTCCTACCCTGGGGGTCTTAAAGAAGAGGCTTGATGACTACCTGGCTGGATTCATTTGAGTCCAGTCTTTTTTCCCGCCCAGGTGGGGGGTCGGACTTGAAAATCTACAAGGTCCCTTCCGACCCTACTTCTATGATTCTATGATTCTATACCCTTGACAACATTTCCCTCTTTTGTTTAGGATCGTAATGTTGTTGGAAGACTGAATCCAGACTTAAGGATGTAGCAAATACTTGCTTCCAAACTTAAGCAAAATTCAGGTGTTAGCATGAGTGCTACCATTTTGTTTCATGTCTTGGTATTTAAACCAAGAGCCTCAGTGACTTAAAATCAGGCATCTCGAGCAGGTCCAAGGAGGTGATCCTCCCCCTCTATGCGGCACTGGTCAGGCCGCAGTTGGAGTACTGTGTCCAGTTTTAGGCGCTGCACTTCAGGAGGGATGAAGACAGCATCGAGAGGGTCCAGAGGAGGGCCACTCGCATGATCAGGGGGCAGCAAGACAGGTCCTATGAGCAGAGGCTACAGGACCTGAACCTGTTCAGCCTCCACAAGAGAAGGCTGAGGGGGGATCTGGTGGCCATCTACAAACTGGCCAAGGGGGCCAGCAGGCTATGGGAGAATCCCTGTTCCCCTGAGCACCACCAGGAGTAACAAAGAATAATGGTCATAAGTTGACTGAGAGTAGGCTCAGGCTAGACATGAGGAGGCACTACTTCACAGTCAGGGCAGATAGGATCTGGAACCAACTTCCTAGGGAAGTGGTGCTTGCCCCTACTCTGGGGGTCTTCAAAAGGAGGCTACATAATCACCTAGCCAGGGTCATTTCACCCCAGCATTCTTTCCTGCCCATGGCAGGGAGTCGGACTTGATGATCTGCTTAGGTACCTTCCGACCCTACCACCTATGAAACTATGAAACTTTACAGCATGAATGAAGAAAAAAACCCAGGCTCTCAAGTTGAGAGCTGTAGTAGACTCTCATTCTCTCTGGTGCAGACACAGCGGGAGACATGTAACAGACACAGACCAATTGGTTACATTAGCTTCACTGCCTACACATCACAACAGGGACAGAATGGATTACTTGTTTCCGAAAAGGAAAGTCTTCTGTTATTTTAGCTAAAAGATATTTTACATTAGCTGCAATTAATATTCCATGCTCACTACAAGCAATTGCTAATTAATAGCAGCTAGGCAGAGGGCCAGTGAGTATAGCTGGTATTTATTTTAAAGGAAATATGAAGGCATGTCATCTCAGTCCCCTTACACTTTGTATGTTGCTTGCCTTTCTATACTATAATTGTATGGAACAGATCTGAATTTTGTATTTGAGTGTTGTCATTATCTATGATAAATAATAACAAAGATTTTATTAAGTCTACCTGCCTATTGCTGAAATGTCATACCCATCACTGTTGTGCCTGGGGATTTCTCTGCAAGTGACCCCTTAGAGGGCGACATAATCAAAATTCTTAAGCAAGTCTGAAATTCTGTCCAGGAGAGCGATACACACTTGTTCTTATTGCAGATACAGTGGGAAATATAGAGCAAAGAGCCATACACAATCATTTATGTTTTAGAAACCTGAATGGAAAACACACACACACACCTGCTTTTTTTCTTTATTGGTTCTTAAAAAAGAGATACAAGACAACAATGTGGCTTCATTAACCCTCTGAACAAGTTGTTACGGTCATTTTTCACCAACAACTGTAAATATTTCTACAAAAAAGTCATGGAATTTCCCATATGTTGTTGATGCAGGAATTATTGTGTGAAACTCTAAGGCCTGTTTCATGCATGAGGTTACACTAGAATGATCATTATGATCTGTTCCTCCCTTAAAATCTGAACATCTATTTTTTTTTCTTTTCTATCCATTTTTCACTGCACTGGCTGAAAACCTATTCAGTTCATTGTTATCACTTCACTGTTTTGTCAGTCAGTAGGTTTTTGGAAGGTTGTCAATAAAATAATACTTTGACTATGCTGCAACTGTCCCCTTTCAACCTTAGTACAAACCCCAACAGAATGAATGTCTAAACATCTGCATATTACAGGAAATATGAATCCTTAATGAATCTGAGGATACAAGTATAAACAGATGACAGTACTTTCCAATCTGCTACGGAAACAATATGTTTTAATTAAGTGTAAGGTTTTAATAAAAATTTCACTCCTTGTACAAAAATTAATGATGATTAACAGACTACTGACAAGCCATCTCTAATACTTTCTGATTAAATGCTTTTGTTTAGTGTTTTCAGTCACTCTCTACAGGGAATTAATTACTGGAAATGGAAAAAAAGAAGGCTCATGCCAGTTAGTATCCTTAGGAAAGTGAAAGATAATCAACTGTATAAATTACAGTGGCATATGAAATCTAGGCTATGGTCAAAATGTGTAGAGGCCCTAGTTATTTTTGAAACTGCATATTGCAAAAGGAAAAAAAGAAACTTTATCTTAAACTCTTATGTTTTAATTTAAAAATTAGTCTCTTATTAGATACGGTTACCATATATCCAGTTTCAAAAAAGAGGACACCTGTCAGGGGTGGGGGAGAGTAAAATATGTTTGTCGCGGCGCAGTGATATGCCCATGCCCTGCCCCTGCCTCTCACTCATGACCCACGATAACCTGCCCCCAGACCATGCTGATGCCCCTCAGTCCTGACCCGCAGCCCCCTGGCACTTTGACCCACACTCCTGACTCACAGTCCCATGCTCCCCTGGTGAGCCTCACTCCCAAGCCACAGCCCCCCCACCAGTCCTGCTGGTGCCCCTCACTCCTGACCCGCAGCCCCCTGCTCCCCCCAGCCCTCCAGTGTCTCCTGGCTGCCCTGCCCATACAAGCACAGGTACCAGCCCCAGTGCTTCCAGCCCAGCCACGCAGCTCCCTGTTGCCTCCAAAAGGCCCCCCCAACTCTCTTCCCCTGCTGGAAGGGCAGGTACCTTCCCCACCCTGTTGCAGCCCCAGTGCCCAGACAGCTTCCCCAGGCACTGGCAGGCACCCATTCTCCTCGCACACCCATCCCCTACACACACACACACAACCTCCACCCCCCATAGACTCAGTTGCATACAGCAGCTGGGATTGCTCCCACCACCCTGCCTGGCTGCATGCCACCCACATGTGAGTGTGTGTGGGTGTGGGTGTGCATGCAGATGCACATAGTTTCATAGTTTCATAGTTTCTAGGGTCGGAAG
>NW_017729008.1:1179630-1181246 GCF_001723915.1 Gavialis gangeticus | reverse complement strand
GGAGCGACCACTCCCCTTGGACACCCGGCTCCCCTCCCATCACCCTGATGCACCCTGCCTCCAATCACCCTCCCCCCAGCCCCAGGCAGCTCCTTGCTAGAGCAAGCTGGGAAGTGCTGAGAAAATCTTTGATGTGGAGCAGAGCAAAATCCCGGACATTTGTTGATATTTTAAAAAACCACCTGGATGGAGATGGGAGGACTCAAAAAGAAGACATGTCTGGGAAAACCCAGACATATGGTAACCTTATTGTTAGATTAACAGTAAGTCAGACTGACGTTTCTTTCTTTCACCATATTTCTTGATGAAATTCACTAATTAAAAGTGGCTAGTAGAATATTGCTGGCTCAAAACACTCACTCAGAACAAACCTTTCATGCTACAGAAAAATTATTTGCATGTGTATACATTTATATAATTTTATTCAGCTAAGGGGTTGTGTACATGGGAATGTTTACCTGTATAATTATACTGACATAGTTATAGCTACTAGTATAGTTGCTGACATGGTATTAGACTTTTGGTATTAGACTTTCCTTTTCTAGTAAAATTATGCAAGTACATCTCCCCACAGGAGGAAGCCCTAATTTTATTTTACAGAAAAGTCTGACAAATCAACCCAAAGTGGGAATTACTTTATACCATTTACCACAACACAGAGTTAGACTGAGAGGTTATCAGGAAAAAAAATAAAGTTTGTGAAAGGCAGTTAACAAACAAGACCCTCAAAGTCTACATAGCCATTTTGTTCCTGTTTTACAGTTAATAGATTGTCAATTAATTTGTCTTAGTTAGCAGTACTGGAAATGATAGATACATCATGACCAGTTGAACAGAAATGTGTCTGGTTTACTCCAGGTCTTCGCCAACTAGCTGTCAATTAATTGGACTTCTAATGAGAGCAAAGACTCCAGTTTAGACTTCATCCTCAGTCCAGATAAAAGGATGAAATGTAGCACTTTGTAAAAAGTGTGTGAAGTACTAAAGTCTTACCTAAACATTATTCTGAGTATCTGATACTCTAGTTTAAAATGCAGGTTTCTCCTCTGTTCTTCTGTTGTTTGACTGAGGGGTGGATTTCCCTCAGGGAGCATTTACTCACTCCAGTAGTTAACATGTCATTTAGTCTCATAAATGTGATTTAAGAAAATAAAAAGCCTCTACTATTCCCAATGTGTCCACAATGATAGTTCTCCCTGCCTACCTGTTTATTAGGAGGGACTACAAAGAGAAAATATATTAAGAACTGGTTTGCCAGGTGTGATACGAATTCTGTATCTTGATTCATGCAAAGCTGCATTGTTCAGATCAAAGTTGCCCAGCAGAATTCTGCAGGGAGCAGAGACTGTAAAACCATTAACTCTGACAACCAATGAGGGTCTTCTTAAAGGAGCATTACCTCACCACATCTTTGAAACTACTGTGGGTGCAGATGCTTTGGCGACCAAATTTAAGATCATGTCCTAGTACTTCTCCAGTAATTTTTGTAATAGCTACAGATGCAGCAGCCTAACAAAAAATATGGAACTGTCCAAACTGCAGTAACCTGAAGGTCTTGAAAATTTGGAATGACAATGTTTGTAACTTAGCTACATTTGAAGAACCAGCAACCATGT
>NW_017729008.1:1173801-1174630 GCF_001723915.1 Gavialis gangeticus | reverse complement strand
CCAGTAATTTTTGTAATAGCTACAGATGCAGCAGCCTAACAAAAAATATGGAACTGTCCAAACTGCAGTAACCTGAAGGTCTTGAAAATTTGGAATGACAATGTTTGTAACTTAGCTACATTTGAAGAACCAGCAACCATGTTACTACATTATTTTGGCCACAAAGATACAACATTTTTTTCTCAGTGCTGTTAATCAACAGCAGGCAAAGTCACTCCTTAATATACATTTTGTACAATCAGTAAGTAATTTTTCTAAAATGCTCTATAATATATCTGAACGCAAGATGGTATGTGGGTGTGAATATGTATGTATGTATGTATGTATGCATGTATGTGCATTTGTTGTCATGGTAAAACCAATTTTAAATCTGTTTTGAAAACATTAGGAATGTAAACTTGATGAAGATAGGAAGCCACCATCTACTCTACAAACTGATTTAACATATGGGCTTGATCCTGATCCCAGCTGGAGTCAGTAGGTGTTTTGCCATTTAAATTAGTGGAAGTTAAGATTATTCCCTTAGTTAATAATAATACTGCTCAGCAGCTGAATAGAAAACGAGAAACATTGTTTCTTTTTATAAAGGTGCACACTGAGAACTGTCTTCTAAGCAGTTACTAGCAAGGAGAGTCCCTCAGCAGTCATTGAGACTCCTCAATATCTTCCCCGTGTGATTTGTAGTTTCTAGGTACTGATCATAATCTGAGCCACAATTTATTTACATGATGTTAGAATAGTTTAATGTTACCTCATGTTTGTCATTCATTCATTCATTCATTTTAGAGATGCTACCCTGGATTGTTTTTTTTTTAAAAGGGGAGCCCCC
>NW_017729008.1:1172576-1173687 GCF_001723915.1 Gavialis gangeticus | reverse complement strand
TTGTCACAAACTAAAGGATAATCCTATAGTCATTACTCATGCAAAACACCATTTGAAGTCATTGGGAAATTTGCCTAAGAACTGCAGAATCAGGCCCTTTGTCAGCACAAGCACTTTGTTCAGGAACTGTTGGTAAATTGATTAGACTCATTTAGAAACACCCAAATGGTTCACTAGGGTGGAATAGTAGGGCCCTCTGAAGTATTTCTTTAAAACGCTCTCAAAGAGCAGGTTTGTATTTAGATCCTGCACTAACAGCTATCTTTGTTAGTTTTTGTGCAGCGGGCCATACTCCCAGAAGCACAAGTTGTCCTGTGGTGTTTTTGTTTTTTTTAACTGCTGCAAATTATTATAAAAGTAACTCTGTGAAGAATGCTGTCCTGTAGCAGAGCTTGTATTTCTTGAAGAGATTCAGATACAAAAAAATTGGTCTGGTAATAGATCCTTAAATGCAATTTTTATCTCATTTTTGCTGCATAATGATGCTGCATGATTTTAACTTATTTTTTTCAGTGTGCAGGGTTGGAAAAGTGACATTACCTACTAGCAGTTCTGCAATATTTCCTACATTCTTTCATTTGCATGCATGTGTACCTGTGAGGTTGGTTAACAAGTAGGACATACTTAGCATTGGATTAATCAGGGTGATTTAGAATCTGATTTGGAGGAAGTGCTGAGTCACCCAAACTTCTACTTTAGTTAAAGTTGGGGCTCTCTGTATCTGCCAAGGAGGTGCTCAGCAGTAACCATGGAAAAGTCAATAGAATAATAGAGTGAAAAATCTTAGCAGCACTTGCCAACATTTTTCATTTTTTTAAATTAATTCTACTTTTTACAGAAGTAAAAAGGTAGAAACAATGAAACCAATTTGTTGGAAAAGCATTGTTGCAGATTAGATGAAATTTGAGGAAGGTAAGCAAATTAGCAACACGGGGGAAAACATTTTTTATACTTGTTCAAAGCTGTCTACTGTAGGGTTTTTGCCAGTGTAGAAATGTTGTTTAAGCAATCCTACCTGTCACCATTAAGTAAAGATGAAGTCTAAAACTCCAGTTAAAAGCTGTAGGGCAGGGGTGAGCAAAATGCAGCCTGGGGGCTGGATGCAACCTGC
>NW_017729008.1:1160180-1167576 GCF_001723915.1 Gavialis gangeticus | reverse complement strand
TGAAGTCTAAAACTCCAGTTAAAAGCTGTAGGGCAGGGGTGAGCAAAATGCAGCCTGGGGGCTGGATGCAACCTGCCAGGCCATTCTATCCGGCCTATGGGGCCCCTAAAAAATTTAGAAAATTAGGTAAGCGGCCCTCTGCCCAAAATAATTGCCTGCCCTTGCTGGAGGGTGAGAATTGGTGGGGTTAAAGGTGTGCATACAAGCTTGTATGAACTCTGCACAAGTGGGATTCATCCCATGAGAGACATTCAGCCAAGCAAGCTGAAGAATGACAATTCAGTTTAAAATCAACTTCACTGGTTTTGAAATATTGGAATGAAAATGAAGCATTTGGAGTGTCTTCATGACATGGAGTTGTTGAAGTGTCCACTTTCAAAATGAAGAGGATTTTTGATTTAGGTCACATTATTTCCAGTAAGATGGGGAGACCTCACATCCTGGATCTCAGAAACCTCACAGCCTAAAGCAGGGGCAGCCAATCTGTAGCATGCAAGCAGCCCCTGAGTGTGGCATGTGACATTGAGGAGGGGGCAGGGAACATAGTGGCAGATGGAGCAGGGAGCAGAAGGCAGAGCAGCAGAACAGACAGGAAACACAGCATAAAGAGCAGAAAGGCTGCAAACTTGGGCAGTGAGTACAGACCAGGAG
The DNA here is from genome assembly GCF_001723915.1 of Gavialis gangeticus. Lineage (NCBI taxonomy): Eukaryota > Metazoa > Chordata > Crocodylia > Gavialidae > Gavialis > Gavialis gangeticus. The sequence goes on along the minus strand of NW_017729008.1, from coordinate 1,166,925 downwards.
CAGAAAGTAGAGCAGCAGGTCAGGCAGGGGAAGGGAATTGGAGTGGCGCTCCAGAAGGGCATGGGCTTAATTTCTAGTGCACCTGCCAAAAAGGTTGCTCTCCACTGGTCCAAAACATCACTGAAATCAGTGTATTTCCATAAAATATTTTGCCTTTGACAAAATTTCTGGTCACAATTTTTTCTGAGCATCTCTTAACACCCAATTTTTTGCACAGCGAGAAAAATTTTCTTAGGATTTTACATAGAAAAGGAACAGAATCTCCTTCAATTTTCAGCAGCATTTTCTGTAATTCATCATTGTTTTTTACTCTAAATTGAAATTGCTTGATGCTGTGACTCATTTACAGTTAGGGGCATACTTAAATTGTGCTTTCATGATTTTCCTGGAAAGTGCAAAAAATGGCAGTTTCCTTGATTGCCACAAAAGATGGTGTTTGTCATGATTTCCTGCATAATTGCCTGAAAAAAAACGAAACAACTTACTAAAAATAATATGCTGGCTCTCCAGTGTGAGCCAATGGTCCTCACAGCTGCTGCTGCCTGGCATTGCAGCCTGCCAGGGGGGAAGGCATCGGCTGGCAGAGCAGTATGAAGGGGAGCAGTCCCCTCATCCCTCCTCTCCTGCCTGGGGCCTCTCCACCAATCAGTGGCAAGGGGTGGGGTTCTGGGGCCTCTTGCCCAATCAGCAGCAAGGAGCAGGGTTGCTGCAAAATACAACAAAAGTGGCTCTGCACACTGCAAGTGGGCTACAGAAAACCCTGGGTCTTACCCTGATTTAGGAAGGTCCCTATTTATAGTAGACCAACAAGTGTATGGGTCCATAGTAGGCTGTTTTGCTTATGACTTGGTTTGCAGTCATATGATTTGGTTTGCAATCACAGTTTGAATGTTTAACACTGACTCACCTTAAAAGTGCATGTTAAAGTAGGTGTCCAACTAATTCTCTTATTGCTCTGATATAAGCAGCTTTTTAAATAGCGATTTATGTAGCCAATTAGCAGAGTACTAGCTATAATAGATAGCATTCTTACTAAGTCCCTACTAATTAGGGCTTAACCACAGCTTATCTGACACCTATATTGGATTTATATTATTACATAGACATTTATACATCTCTAGACAAATTCTGATCATGTTCTTTACTATGTACTTCAAGCAAAAGTGAGTTCCAAAATATATGAGCTATAAAGTATTTAATAGTTGTTGTAAGTCATTTCCAGATATCTGCATTTCTTTAGAAGTCTAAGTGCCACCATGCCTGAGTGCAATACAAGTAAATAAATAATAGGATCACAGGTTTGGCAGGGACTGCAAGGGTCAGACCACAATCATAATAGATGAATAATAATGGATCCAAATGTGGCAAACATTTTGCATTCTTTTAATTGGAGGGGCTGGTAGCTCTGGCTCAGAGAAGTTATTATGGTTCTATTACTGTACCTCACCTCTGTGCCACTTATTCTCAACCACAGTAAAATCTATAGGCCATATGTAGAATAATGGACCATGTTTTTGATGCTTCATTAGTTTTAAACCAAGTGTAAACTGAAACCGATTTGGAGTTCTGTTATAAAGAGAAGGCAACCATAGTTCTGTGTAGGTTCAAGACATGCACACACCTAGTGATCTGCAGGAGCAATTGCAAATCTCTTCTACATTATGAAAATTGGGATCCAGTAGCATAAGGACACATCTGGGCACCCACACCATGGGTCAGGGGCAACTCCTGCTTGTTGAGGAATTGTGATGGCACAGCTGCCAGCAGCAGCCTCTTTCTCCTTTCAACCTCCTGCTCAAAGCTGGCACCCAAGGCAGTTTCCCTGCAAATCCTGCCCTAGTTACATCACTGCTGGGATCTACTGTCACTGCAGTGTTGTAGTGAATCTGTAACGTAGACAGAATTGGGGCATTTTTACCATTTTGCTAACTGCTGCTTCTGCTACTGTTAGAGCAGAAGCAACTAATTTAGGTTCCATTTCTCTTTTATAAGCCTAGTCTGAACCGCTTGAATCAGAACTTCTTGTAGAAGTGGAGTGGGGATTTCCATCTGTGTTAGGGTGCAGACAGCTATAACACTTGAATTTTCCAAGAATGTCACTTATTGTGAACTGGTTCACAACTGTCCCTGGATAGAAGTATCTGCATCTACACTGCTAAGGGATTATACTTCTGTCAAAATGCCACGAGGAGATTCAGGGAGGCAAGTCCCAACCCCAGTCTGTGGCAACTCCTCCACTCCTCCCCTTCACCCCAAATAAGCCTGGCATCCCAGAGCACAGGCTATCAAGGAAGTGAAATTGATGATTTTGAAAAACCACAGAGATCTTGGAAGGTGGTGGCGGGGACCCCCTGGAGCATGCAGCTCCCCCTCTCCCTAGGTTACATAGCCTGCAGCACCTAGCAGGAGATCCAGAGGAAGTGCAGTGGTACCATTGCAAACCCAGTTTCAGACCATGCCATGGAGGAAGCAGCAGTTGCCAACCCTCCACACTCTCCCTCCATCCTCAGCAGGACCCCACCTCCCCTCCCATTTCCCTGTCCCCTGCCTGATGCTGTAACCAGCTAATGGGGGCAGAGGGTGAGGAGCTTCAGTGCTGCTTTTGCCCTGCTCCAGCTAAGCACAATGGTGAAAGCAGTGAACAGTTTTTTCCTTCCCTGTGCTTGCTCTCCGGTTAGCAGGGAACACCATGGGGAGACCAGGCAGAGAGGAGAAAACCACCTGTTGTTCCTGGCTGAAGCAGAGCAGGAGTATCTCTGAAGCTGCGATGCCATTGTCCCTAAATCAGCCAGGGACAGCAGCAGCAGGCAGGAGATAGGAGGAAATGGGAGGGGGGAAGAGACGATGTGCTGGGGGAGGAAGGTCAAGATTCTTATCTGATTTGGAGACATAAAAACCATCCCTGCTTCCACTCCTGTGGCATGGCCTGCCCACCCTGGTAACTGGGGTGAAGTTACAAGTAGGGGTTTAGACCATAGAGTCCTGGCTGCATTGCAGAGCACCTTCTTGCATTGCATGTGTTGGTCGGGGGATAAGGAATGGTGCAGTTTGGAATGCCTGGAGGACTCACCAGACACAAGACAGGGATTGCTTTGTGTCCTCACATAACATTGAGTGAATTCACATAGAAGTGGCTCAAAATAGTTATTCTTTTTTCCGGTATTCTTTTGAAACATTCCAGGAAGTTTAAACTGGTGTTAAGAGGTGTCCATGTCTAGACTCTTAGGATTTAAAGTGTATTTTCAAAGAATGGGTACCCATAGAGCTAACCAGCAAGCAGTTTAGAACCACTGTGAGCTACCTATCTGCTTACTGGAACAAATTGTATCTATTTGTGCAGAGGTGATGATGTCAGCTCTTCGAAAACTAAACTACAAAATCTCCAGTTGCCCTATTGGCAATTAGTGACCAACAGCTTTGTTGCCTTGTTGGTGGGGGAAAAAGCCATCATGTTCTGATACGTTCTGTAGCAATACCCATGTAAAATTTTGATGGTTATTTGATGATCCTTGTACAGAGGACAAGGATCTCTCATGCACTGAAGACTTTTTTGGAGCCAGGGCTAATCCAGATTTTGAAAGACATCCTCAGATATTAGGGTGACGAGGGTCATCTAAGTATCTGGATGAATGGATGGAGGGAGGGTTATGTTATTCCAGCACCAATCTGCAATACAATGTGCAGCATTTACCATTTTTTTCTTTGTTTATGTTCCACATCAACACCATTTCCCAGTCCATTTAATCAGATCACTAGCTTCCCAAATACGTCTTTTCCCCCAAAATTGAATTAGAACAACTAAAGTTTCACAAACAGCTTGTACCCTGCATTCCCTTAAGAGGTTCTAGAGGTGAAAAGCTGTTCTTGTTGATGCTTAATCTCTTAATCATTCTACTGTGAATTTGTTATAGTGGGAGCCTTTTAAACATTATGGCATATTTGACAGCCCTGCTCCCTGCTTTCTGTCCCCAACCCTATCAGTTTTTTAATCTTTTTTTAAACCTGTCTTTAGGAATCGGAAATCATTCCTTTTTTTCAGAAGATATGCTTAAGTTTCACCAACAGAGGTCACTAAACCACTATGTGCTAAAGTAAAAACCATTGAGAATTTTGAAAAAACACACCCAGACCACCTTTCTCATGTCTGTCTGTCTGTTTTTTAAGGAGCTCCTATTTGCTTACTTCAATACATATAATTTAGGTTAAGTAAATGGGAAAAAAATGCTATAATGTGATTATGCATGTAGAATGTAAGGTGTTGTGTTATGGAGATATGTATTATTGATTTTATTGTAGAAAAGATACTGCTACAAAATAACATCAGTATTTTGAATAGATGTTCAGTGAATTTTTTGCATAAATTGTTTGCAGGGAAACCAGATTTAAAAGGGTTTTGTTTTCACAGGTTAAGTCTCCTTGAATCTATTAAATGCCATGCTCCATATTTTGTAATGTCAAGATACCGGCTGGTAGACAGAGGCAAGTATAAATCAGCATCCTTGAGCAATGAGATTTAAAGATTTTTTTTAGCATACTTTAAGGGAGTGGCACTATCATGGATGCTCTGCATACAATAGCAACAAGCCAAGCTAGTGGAATTGTACTAGCAAGTCATTTTACAACCCCTTTTTTTTTTTGCAAATAATTACTTTCTACTCACTATGCAGTGTTTTAGCCAAGCAGCTTGCTTTTGAGTGAAATGAGAGTTGCCTATATAAAGCCTTATGTATGATATTGAGAATATACCTTTATGTTGAATTCTCAGTGAGGTGTCAGCACTACCAATATTGTCCTTTTGACCTTTCTTCTTGTAATGTACTTGGCCTCTATTGCAAAAGGTAAGTTGCAAAACAGGCCCCTTTTTTCTCTGTAACGGAGTGGGCTGCAAAATAGATGCAGGGGGACAGTGTGGGCACTTCCCAGTTAAAATATTCAGTTGACAACTTCCAATAATTTTACAGGTGTACTTTTAGGATTGGGCTCTTTTGGTGTGAATGCCATCTAAATGTATTTTGTGTATGTACAGAGAGCAAATTCAGTTGCCTAGTGACTAAACATACACCATCTGGATTTTCACTGATAGAAGCATCCAAGTTTAAAGACAGAACACAGGATAAATCATGCAACAAAAAGATGGTAAGGGACGCACCTGCTTTTATCTTCTTTGTACCTAGATCAGCTGAAAGAATTTTAATATCCTCTTTCAGTGATGGAAGAGGTGCCTAAAACTCCCCCATCCTAATTATCACAAAGCTATAGTAAGAAAATACATTTATCTTTTTCTGGTCTGCTTTGTCCCCTACTATTCAATGACATTTTGAATCCAAGCTAGTGAGCATCAAGGGTTTGACGTGTCAGTGAGTGTGATATTACGCACAAGGAACTAAAACAGCAGTGTTTGAACTAGCAGAAAGACTCTCATGCAGGGAAACTAATGCTGGCAAAAATGGTTTTACCTCTACCTCTGACCATTATTGCAGGTCTTCTTGAGGTAGTGGTAGTGACATTTCAACACCCAGCCTTCAAACTGACTTCTACAATGGTAGATTCTTCTGTTGTAGTTAAACTTTGCAAGGCAGTGGGACATTTCTCATCAGTTACATGGGTGCACCTAGGAAGCTGAATTTGATATTTGCTTGTGTCTCTTCTTATTGTGGGTCACTATGGGCCATCACGCTTGATTGCACATGGAGAGCAGGGAGAAAAAAAATGCAACATTGCCCAGCAACTTTGCAAGAAGTGTGTGTGTTCTTTGGTGGTATCTGAATGACTATACCAGCCCTTCTTGCTATTTTAAAGGATAATAAAATTTAGGCACCCAGCTATTTTAGATTAATAGACAGAAGATAACACAGGATATAGTAGAAAGTAAGTTTACCCCAATTATTAATTAGTGTCCCATAAACGAGCAGGAAAATGCTTAGCTACAGTTTAGGACATTAAACTAAGGTAGTTAAAGTCATAATTAGTGGCCAGTTTATTGCTGTACAAACCATTTAACACTACTATGATATGATCCTGTTACATTTAATGTCAAAACACTACAAGGGGAGGGACTGTTTAAGCAAATATCAACACTTCAGGAGTAAGGGAAGCCAGTAATGTAGACCCCACTATTATGGTTCAGCTGTAGAAGCCCCCTTTGCATGTCTGTTAATAGAACTGTGTTGTTTCTCATCTGGTATGAAGTGCTATAGTGGGTGAAAGTGAATACATAAACACAGTACTTTTATGTACAAAAAAAGTTTAATTGAAATACCTGTATAAAAAATATGATCTCCATACATTTCACACTGTTAAACGGAAGAAAAAAAAAAATCCAAATCCAAGCTGCATAAATGCAACTAGATCACAGAAACACAGCTATTAAAATAAATTAAGGTTTATGACTCTGCCACTCTACCTTCAAGAGCCAATGCACGGAGACTGTACAATGTCAATAATTTAAAACCCTTCCAAACAGCATTACTTTACATTTCTGGTATAATAATACCAGACAAAGGCATACTGACTAACTTTTAAAAAGTCATTCAATTTCCCTTAAATTAGACTTTGTACAACAATTTTCCATCTTCCAACAAAAACTGGTAAGGTCAGAAAATTTTTTTTTTTGTTGTCTTTTTTGCGTTTTTTTTTTTTAAAACAAAAGTTGATAGGAATGCAGAAAAAGTGCCATGGGCAAACTACTAGAATTCCCATGGAAGGAGGGGGGGGGGCAGGGGGAAAAAGCACAGTGTTGAATAAC
>NW_017729008.1:1152931-1155180 GCF_001723915.1 Gavialis gangeticus | reverse complement strand
GAAATCACAATCCTATTTCGTACCCCGCTGAAGAGAATGACCCAAAGAATGGAAACCATTCTCAATTGGATGTCAGCTCTACTCCAGTGTGGCATGAATGCAGGGAGTCTGTTGGGTCTCAGATCATTCCCAGTGTGGCACACAGCAAGCTCACTTGGTCTCATCTCTGTGGATCTCAGAGTCCTGATTCAAAAGACAGGTCAATTTCAGCCCCTCCAGCTTCTTCTTCAAGATCCTGCAGGCACAGGACTCTTGCTATCTGCTCCAGGGACTCTAACCAAATAAATTAACCAAATAAATAGCCACAGCTGAAGCTGTGGGAGGTCTTCTAAAACTTCAAACAATAAATAATTGTATAATACATGGGAAAACCAAATTTACATAAACACATTATACAGGTATGGAAAAAATAAGTAAAGTCCTTGAATATTGCATTGATTGTGCATTTAACATGCCCATACATACTTTAAGACTCGCAGGGTGACAAAAGGCTAGGGGAGTTGAGAAAAGGGGCTTCTCATGCCCAGTGGTAGAGATGATAAAAGGAAACATGAATAAATGTTCCTGATAAAAAGCTGATATACCTGTTTGTATTTCTGTGCAGGCTATAGGAAATATTTTGAGCAGCAGAGGTGGTTGGGTTGGGGAATGGGACAGGGCAGAGGAGTGAAATGTCTGTGTTCAAGTATTCCATCACCAATGGATGGGACTACTTCATTCAATCACCGAAACATGTTCCAATGCATCATAGGAGCTGCTTCCTCCAGCACTAAGTCTAAAGGGAGCAAAGTCCTATAATGAACTGGATCTTCTTTGGACATACACAGCTCAAAAAAGAAAGTCCCACTGAAGCAGCTTTCAAAAAGGCACTCAAAAGCAAATAAAATCTAGTCCAGGCTCTATGAGAGCAAAAAAGTTTACCATGTATTCAAGAGGTCACTGCTTTCTTAGTAAGGTCAGCCTTTGACTAAGTACTGGCCTGCAACTCCCAAACATCAGCGTTTCCAAAGGAAATCTTTCATTCCAAAGCAGAAACCAGCAAAAGGGGAAAATAAAATCAAGTCCCTCAGACAAAGATTCAACTACAGAATAATGAATGCATTTTATAGCCCCTCCTACGTATTGGCAGCAGCACTGTGGTCTTCCTGCTTGTAGCTCCCCTCCCGTTGCGAGGTCCTTAGTGTTTCACAGACTCTCATTGCTTGAACTTGTGCTAGATACATCAGTGTCAAGGGTCCGTAGCCTTATGTCACAGTCTTCAGACTTCACTACTTCAGATTTGTGCATCCAAGGATGGTCAAAAATTTGCTCAAGTGTTGGTCTGTCTGAAGGCCTCAGTGAAAGGCACCATTTGATCAGCTGTTGACATTCTGAAACGAAAGAGGAGATGCTAAGAGTCAGACCACAAAGCAAAAGAAAGTCTCTCTCAACTAGAAAAAAATAGCCCAAGGTGAGAAGTTCAAGGGCTTGCTTTTGAACTCACCAGGTGAAATTCTCCTCCTGAAGTATAACCGGCCTCTCAAGATCTCTTCGTCTTGTTCGAAAGGGATGTCTCCACAGACCATGTCATACAGAAGCACTCCCAGAGACCATACAGTTGCTGACCTCCCGTGGTATCTGTGGTACCTGATCCATTCTGGAGGGCTGTACACTCGGGTTCCTACATGGGAAAAAAAAAGAAAAAAAAGAAAAGAAATCCTTTAGTATTAGCCCCCTGATGGATTCTCTCTCTCCCTCCTATGGCAGTAAGGGCTACAGACTAGCTAACTGGTAAGGCAATCCTTAAAAGAAAAAAAAAAAAAAGCCTCAGGCCAAATAAATGTGCCAGTGGCATAAGCACAGGGAGGTGTGCAGCATCACACCCCAACCAGCGGCTTTGGTCCCATTAGGCTGCGCTATTTTGTAGCAAGGAAGGCTGCTTTCCATCAGCTGACTGTTTACTAAGGCAAGGCTCCCTCCGGCTGACCACGTGGCGTCTGCAGCATCACACCAAAAATAGACACAAAAGGACAAAGGGGGCGGCTGGGAGGAGAGGAGAGGGCGGAGGCGCAGCTCGGGGCTGCCAGCTGCAGAGGAGCGGCTGCTGCGGCGGCGGCGGGGGAAGGGGAGGGGAAGGGAGGATGCGGCGGCGGGGGGTCCCGGCCCGGGGAGGAAGAGGCCGGGGCCGAGGCCGGCGCTCCTTGGATACCAAACACAAGGGAGCGACGGTGATGCGGCGTCACGTGGGCGCCGGGCTCGGGTTTCACAAC
>NW_017729008.1:1144408-1151671 GCF_001723915.1 Gavialis gangeticus | reverse complement strand
CCCCCCGCGCTGCGCTCCCAGCTCCGCAGCCCGCGCTCCGCCCGCTGCGTCTGAGCTTGGTCACGCCGGGACCTGCCTCTTAGCTCGCAATGTTTTGGTGCGAGCAGACACGCAGATCCCTCCGCGGCCGGGGAGTGGGGAACACCGCTCCCCGCTGCGGGGGTCTCCCCCGCCCCTCGCCGCGCCGCGCCGGGAAGCCTCGTGCTCGAGCTGGCGCCGGCACTGCAGAGCCGCAGCCCCGCGGAGCTGGGAGGGGGAGGCGGGAGCTGAGGACTACTTACTTGTAGTACTAGACGCGCAGCGATACAGCCTGTCTGAGTGCGTGGAACACGCTCGCTCAAGGCGGGGGTGGGGAGGGGGAGATTCTTTCCTTTGCATCGCTTCCCAAGCTAGCCAATGAGAGCTCACTTTCGGGAGAGACCTCGGCTCTAGCCAATCCGCCCGGGGCTTATTTGCATAATGAGGCTGGGCAAGTAGGGCGGGAATTCTTCGGCTCGCCTTTCTACTCCCCCCTCCCGGCGGCGCGGGGCAAGGTCACCGCTCGCCCCGTAGCCCGGGGGGCGGCAGAAGCCGCCACGAGCTCCCCGCCGGGACGCGTCGAGTGTCCTCTTCGCTGCTCCGTTGTTGCACCCGCCCTCCATCCCTGCCTCCCCCCGCAGTGGGTGCTGGCCCAGCTCGTTAGCTGCTTCAAATAAAACCAAGGTGGAGGTGCCCTTGTGCGAGCAGAGTGCGGGCCCGCGCCCCCAGCCTGGCTTTCGTGCGCCGGGCTCCCCCTGCCCGCACACAAACGGCCGCGTTCCCCCTCCCCCCTGCCCTGCAGGGCGCTCCGGGAAGCCCGGGGCCGAGCCCGCCAGGCCGCTTCCTCCCGCGGTCAACAGAGGGCGCCGAGGCGACAGAAATGCTCCCGTGCCGCACGAGGGAAGCCCGCGCGGCCCCCTCGGGCGGCTGGGACCGCCAGGGCTCGCCGCCTTTGCGAGACAGTCAGCTCATTCCAGCGTGGCTTTTTTTTAAGGCAGCCCCTCACGCTCCAGGGAGGATCTTCACCCTGTTTCAATGGGATGCTGAAGACCAATCCCAGCCAGGCTTTCCTAGTGCTTTGAGCGAGGCTGCCCAGGTCTTCAGCAGCGCTGCCCACGCTGCAGCATTTCTCAGCCTGTGGGTCGGGACCCAGAAGTGCGTCGCGAGAATATACGAAAGGGTCGGGAGCAAACTTAAAAGAATGGATTTTCCCTTAAAGGAAACAAACGTGGGAAACCCTGGCTTTTCTCTTGCAGGCTGGCAGAGTTGCAGCCTGTCAGGGGCTGCTTGGGGCAGCCCCATATCCCTCCCCCCCTGCCCCACACATCCACCCCCTGCCTCGCACCCTGGCGGGCTGGGGGGGGGGAGGGGCAGCAGGTCAGGAGCAAGGGTCAAGATGGTCATCGATGTTTACAAATGGGTCCCGGTACAAAAAAAAGATTGAGAACCACTGGTCTAGAGCAGGGAAACCTTTCTAGGCTCCAGGCACTCCTCTAGACTCTGGGCATCTCCCCAGAAAAGGCTGGCGCTTAGTTTTCTGAGGATGGAAAAAAGAATGGAGGCAGGGATTTTTCTGGGTGATATAATTTGTGGGGTTAACGGGAAGGTTGGGGCAGATGAGAGGAGCTTTCTTCAGGTCTGAGGAAAGGGCAAGCTCAGCTAGGGCTAAAAACAGTCTGCAGGGCTGTGGAATTGGAGAAGAGACATTCCCAGGAGTAGCTGACCGACAGGAACATGGCAGAAGAAAGGATAACTGGGTTAGTGAAAGATCAAGAGGTGAAAAGGGGGAGGAGATCCTTAACACCTGTAGAACAAAGGAGCAGTAATGAGAGGTAGATTGTAATGAGCCATAAAATCATGTAATTCATTCTGGTGCATAGTTTTAGTCTAGTTTCACCACTGCAGTTTCCATGAGGGCACTTGGTACACTGGGTGAGACATACCACATTGTGGGATAAACATGTAGGAGCTGTGGATTTTTAGGGGGCTTTCTGGTGGGGACAGGTATTGATCAGTGTAGTAGTTGTACGCACCTGCACCCCCTTGCTAGAAGGGTTACACTCTGGTGAAGTGCTGAAACATGTTATATCGTTGTTATTGCAAGACAGAGTCCCATTGAAGTCCGTTCATCACTGAGCACATCTACACAAGATGTTTGCTGTGGTGCTGGCAGACTAGCTCTTCAGGAAACATCTCAGCATCTACACGTGTGCTGCTATTAGGACACAGGAAAATAATAAACTCTGCAGCAAGATAATACTTGTAAATACAAGTATTACCCTGCTGTGGAGTTTCTCGTGTGCAGCTGACCTGGCCAGCTAGGGCACCAGGGAGCTTTAGTGCGGGTGCTGCCTGCTGGCTAGCCCCACACTGAAGCACCCATGTGCCCAGCCAGCCCCTTCGCAGCACACTGAGCCCAGCTGAAGCAGCCCCAGGCTAGCAGGCTCACCCCTGGGCTCTCTGCCAGCTGGGACTGCTTTGACCCAGCTCAATGTGCTGCAGTCTGGGTGCACATATAAACAGTGTACCTGGGAGGTTCCTAGGAGCAATAAGCTTTGGGGTTTATTCCTATACATTAATGGCACATGAAGATGCGCCCCTTAGGGGGTTGTTTGAAAGCCAGAAGATTTGAGAGGGTTGGTGGGAAGGACTGAAAATATTTTGTTTAAGGTTTTATCCTGAGCAGTTCTCCTCTTGCAATGAGCTTGGAAAAACCTCAGTAGGTCAGAATGGTTTTGACACAGTTTCCTACTTGAAATCGCTGGTTTATCTTGTGAATCATGTATAGCTGCTAATATTATGTGGCACCTTGTGGCATCCTTAAAAGGTTCTTGTGGCACTTCAGGGTGCTGCGGTACCCTGATTGAGCATCGGTGGCCTAGAGACAATCTGTTATTCCATTTGGTGGGTAAAGAGTGCTGGTAATAGATCTAGGGACCATATAAACTAGTTTCAGACTTTTAGAAAGTCACAGAGCTGCAGGGTCTGTGCCATCCTGGGGACAACAGGAGTTCCTTGCTACTGTTCAGGAAAGTTGAGTGTCTTGTCAGTTTCAAGTCTGATATGATGAGTGAGGGGGACACTCAATTTCACTGAGCAGTAAAGGGTCCAAGGAGCTTCTGATTTGATGGAAACTTAGCCAAATTCCAAAAGGCAAAATTTTTCTGTCAACTGTAGTGACATGTGCAGAATCTCTAATAGATTCCCTTAGATAGTAGTATGTGCATAATAAATATAGTTTTATAAGGTAATATTACCAAATAAACCAGGAGGATTTCAGGAATTTAGAATGCAGGTTACACAGCTGTTTTTAGGGGATTACTTGTATTTGCCTTTGCTGTCACTGTTTGGGGAAGAAAAAAGTTTTTGAAGATGAAGTTTCCATAGTTGTGACATATATATTTAAGAAAATGGGACTTGCTTGAAGACATGTATAAATAAATGTTGGACATTTAGGGCTGTACCCCTATAGTTAGTTGTTAACTCACATTTTATCCACAAAGCTGAAAGTGAAAAATCATGCATGAACTGCTTGTTTGACAATACAAAGATGTATTTATTTTTAATTGGGGAAACAATTTGCAAGTTCATTTGAATTAACAAAGTCTACTGCATGTGTTATTAACAGTCTGTGGGAAAATACTGAAAACATTTTCTTGACTTTGAGACAGAAATATTTATACTCAGGGTTATGGGGAAACCATTTAGTTTAATTATATACATCTATTCCAGCTGTGGTCAGCTGTTATATTCTGATTCAAAGGAGCAGTAGCCAACTTTCGTTGCATTTTTCTCTCTATAAGAAAATGACAGACAAGAAGAGAATCCAATCAATACTCTAGAAGCCTGGCATAGAGGTGATTTTTGCATTGGTTTGGAATTTCACAACAGTGTAATATTATAAAAAGAAATAAGTCAACAACAACAATGAAGCTGCTTAAAGCAGAAGAAAACAAGGCTCTAACTGGAAAAAATAATGAGGATATTTGTTCCTTATCCATTTAATTTTAATATAAAAGGCTCTTAGTATGTAGCATGGCTGCTAAAACCCCTGGTTTGCAGAGTTAGATTTCAGAGCTGAAATTAACCCTGACTTGGCACACAAGCTTTTATTAGGGTTGTGCTGCTCCCTAATCTGGTTTAGAAAGTTTAGTTCTAAACTAAAAGAACAGTAAAACTATTTTATAAACTTTTTTTTAATTTGATGGTTGTTTTTCAGCTGTCCATAGGAAACCACTCAAGATATGATAACAATCTGTTCTTTGATGTACAAATCATGTTTTCTGCACAAGTGTCCTTAACAAGTGTCAGTTGTCATATACAGAAATGTGGGAATACCATGGGAGGTTCTGCCTGCTGCCTAGTAACAGTAATAGACATTAAGTTGTGTTTTAATGATTAGAGGAATCCAGTCATTAGGTATGTTTAAGAAAATTGTAATAGTGTTGTTACAGTATTCGTATCTTGTTATGATGGTTGATGTAATTATGCACTGTGCAAAACAGCCAATGTATCCTGACTATACAGGTGGAGGGGAGGATGGTCTGATAGTTAAGTAGGTTCCAGTTGAATTTGATGAGAGCTACAGGTGTTAGTTGTCTTTGAAACCCAGCCCCTAATGCTCCAAAGAAGCTTGGACCAAGCCAATGAATGACTGCAGATCTGTGCAAGTTATATTTATTCTGCAGGCAATAGGGAACATACTGCTTTCAGTATTGTCATGCATTATTCTTGCTTGTAGCTTGCTTGTTTATAGTTGTAAGTCTTCCAGCACTTCACTTGCCCCCATCTTTTGCTGCGCTCTAATACTTGTGGCTCCTACAGCCATACTTTCCCACTTGGTGTCTTTAAAAAGGGCAAACTGTACAGCAATATACACTTGTAGAGAGAATGAATACTGTATTTTCTTGCAGAATAAAATATGCATCTTATATCTGAAAGTCAGAATGAAGAAAAAAAGACCTTTTTGAGTAGCAGCAGCTAGGGAGCCAAGCCTTTTGCTTCCTGTGAATCTCTCTACTTTTGCTTCTGCTCATTTAGCAGCAGAAACTGCTGTATTCCCTCACATATAATACACACTCCAATTTCCAGAAGCTGGATTTTTCACAAAAAAGAGACAGGGTATATGTGAGAAAATATGGTATATAACAGGAAAAAATGGAAATACTCAGTGGAACCTCTGTGAACTGTGCTTGAGCTTGTGTCATTATTATGGGTGATTAATACAGATAAGTTATTTTATTTGTTCAAGGGGGGAAATGTGATGAATCAGCTGAGAGATGAATCATCCCTCTGGCGGCCAGTCATTGCCTGCTGTGTGGGCAGGAAGCTGACTCCACCACTAATACAGCTTTAAAACTAGCTAGGTAGGCAGTTGTGTCTGTACTGTAAGTCTCCTGGTAAGTTTGTAGACTTCTCTGATCTCAGTCCCTTGTTTTCATTCTTGTTCCTATGCTTATGGTAGCCATATCTAGCATCTGGTCCTTGGGTTACACCTTACTCTGACTCTGTTTCTGACCCTTGGACCATGTCTGACTTTTAGCTTCTAACTTTGGCATGATCCATGGTTCCTGAATCTGGGTGGATCTCTGGCTTTTGACTTTGGTTTGCTGTCTTGATCTTGATTTGTGTCTACTTGTTTCTGGCTGGCTGACTGATTTGTTACTGACTGAGACCTTGGCATCTGGATTTAGCCTGTAACCCTATCCTGACTCCTAGCTCTAGATTTGGGTTCCCAATCCTGGGTCTAACCACTGGCAGAAAACCAAAAGACTAATTTGGGCTCAAAAGGAAATGCATCTAGGGCATGTCTATACGTTCATTAATGCACCATACTGCACATTAGGTCTGTGCGAAATTTCACAGTTTCAACACTGTTTCAACTCATTTTGAGGTTGAATAGCAAAATCGAAATGAAATAAAGGGCTTTGAAACAAAACGAGGCTAGTCAAAATGTTTTGAAAGTCGAAATGTTTCGACCATAGTGCTGGGGATGGAAGTCAGCCCAGCTGGGCTGCCTTCCTGTCCCTAGTGGATCTAGTGAAATGTCGAAACAGGCTCACTGTTTCGACAAAGCAAAACAGAGCTGCTGTTTTGAATCCAAATGAAGTTCGATACGAAACACTGTTCCATTGCAATCTTCAACCTCAAGGCGAAATGGAATGGTGCTGTTTCTCACAGCCCTACTGCACATTTAGTTTAGTACTTCTTTAATAAAGTACTCAGTAAATGCACAGTACCTAAAGTTACTGTGCAGTAGCGCTGGTACCCAGTTATTCAGTGATGTTTACTACACACTAGCCTAACAACACTGCACATTAGGCTATTAGCAAGGTTTTTGCTGTGACATGCTACTGTGCAGTGTTATTAGGCTACTACGCAGCAAGCGTATTGTGTAGATGCACCTCTAGAACATAAATGCTATAGCAGCTGACCTCTGGATGTTAGCAACAGACAGAAGCTCAAAGTACTTTTAACTCTTTCACTATAATCACATAGTGGACTAATGCAGCAGCTATACCTCTGATAATACCTTCTGTTTCTTCCTTCTAATCACCGTGGATTCCCTCTTATTTTGATTTATGCAGGCACTTACCTCAGTCACACAAAAAATGAAACCCTAATAGCACCACATATGTGCTATTAGAAAGAGCTAAGTATCATGAATGCACAATCTAGATGTCACAGACTTCCTTGTTTATAATGTGACATCATACACACTTTGCAAAAGAGTGAAATGAATGGATGAGAACTTACCTGGCAGATGCTTTGTAGTAAATGAGCAACTGCTCAACATTTCCTTTTAAGACCTTTCAGAAAAGGACACCAGGGCCTTATTTGAAGGTACCACCTTCTACCTCTGTGACAGCTATCAGTTAAGTAATACTTCATATCTGACTGTGTCAGAGACAGTTGACAAGTTTAATACAGTCACCAAAATACACTGAGAGGAATCTAGGCAGGTAGAAGAAATCAGGATTGTTTCACCATGCTTTCTCTCTAAATTTATGTAAAAGGGGGAAGAGTAATTGACATGCACATGATGGCTTTTGTCCCATGAATTGGTCCAGAAGCCATCATCTGACACTTAACCATGTCTGATTTGGAGAAGTTAATTTAGGAAGTTCTGGTGGGACAGTTTCAAATTCTTCTGGCTTGCCAGATATAGTAAAGATGCTACACTAGTTATCTTGGCAGTGGACGAAGGGCAGAGGCCACATAAATATTGTTCTTGCCCACAGCTGT
>NW_017729008.1:1143290-1143855 GCF_001723915.1 Gavialis gangeticus | reverse complement strand
TCACCCTGTTTTGGGAAGAAAGCTGGGGACAAGCAGGGCCAGCAAAGGCCCCCTCTGGTTACAGTCTTTGGACATTTAAACTTATGGTCTGGGAGGTGGGGGGAGGGGGGAGGCTTTAATTAGCACAGCTCCGAGAGCCACGCTAATTAAAAGCTCCTGAGCTCATTGAATGAGCTTTAGTTTAAAGCACCCCACCACCATTTTTCAGCAGAGGGACACTGATACACATGATACTGGAGGCTGCTAGAGTATATTAATTTCCAGGCTCCAGCAGACTCAATTAATCAAGTCTGCTCCAACATACTGGAATTACAGTGCATTGGAGCAGGATCTCTGCATGTGGATAGGAGCCTTTTTGTGCCTCAGAGGGGGGAACTGCAAGCAGAGACAATATAGGGAGTGAAGAAAGGGATTTCACCAGAGGCCATGCAGCAAATGTATCAAACCTAAGCAGGGCAGAACTGCACAATGAGAAAACCTTGAGTGCATGTGCTGTGGAGGGGGAGGGGTGGGAGGAGAGGGAAGGAGCATGGTGGGGCAGATCAAGGCCTCCACAATGAGGGAG
>NW_017729008.1:1135592-1138290 GCF_001723915.1 Gavialis gangeticus | reverse complement strand
CCCTATCCTGACTCCTAGCTCTAGATTTGGGTTCCCAATCCTGGGTCTAACCACTGGCAGAAAACCAAAAGACTAATTTGGGCTCAAAAGGAAATGCATCTAGGGCATGTCTATACGTTCATTAATGCACCATACTGCACATTAGGTCTGTGCGAAATTTCACAGTTTCAACACTGTTTCAACTCATTTTGAGGTTGAATAGCAAAATCGAAATGAAATAAAGGGCTTTGAAACAAAACGAGGCTAGTCAAAATGTTTTGAAAGTCGAAATGTTTCGACCATAGTGCTGGGGATGGAAGTCAGCCCAGCTGGGCTGCCTTCCTGTCCCTAGTGGATCTAGTGAAATGTCGAAACAGGCTCACTGTTTCGACAAAGCAAAACAGAGCTGCTGTTTTGAATCCAAATGAAGTTCGATACGAAACACTGTTCCATTGCAATCTTCAACCTCAAGGCGAAATGGAATGGTGCTGTTTCTCACAGCCCTACTGCACATTTAGTTTAGTACTTCTTTAATAAAGTACTCAGTAAATGCACAGTACCTAAAGTTACTGTGCAGTAGCGCTGGTACCCAGTTATTCAGTGATGTTTACTACACACTAGCCTAACAACACTGCACATTAGGCTATTAGCAAGGTTTTTGCTGTGACATGCTACTGTGCAGTGTTATTAGGCTACTACGCAGCAAGCGTATTGTGTAGATGCACCTCTAGAACATAAATGCTATAGCAGCTGACCTCTGGATGTTAGCAACAGACAGAAGCTCAAAGTACTTTTAACTCTTTCACTATAATCACATAGTGGACTAATGCAGCAGCTATACCTCTGATAATACCTTCTGTTTCTTCCTTCTAATCACCGTGGATTCCCTCTTATTTTGATTTATGCAGGCACTTACCTCAGTCACACAAAAAATGAAACCCTAATAGCACCACATATGTGCTATTAGAAAGAGCTAAGTATCATGAATGCACAATCTAGATGTCACAGACTTCCTTGTTTATAATGTGACATCATACACACTTTGCAAAAGAGTGAAATGAATGGATGAGAACTTACCTGGCAGATGCTTTGTAGTAAATGAGCAACTGCTCAACATTTCCTTTTAAGACCTTTCAGAAAAGGACACCAGGGCCTTATTTGAAGGTACCACCTTCTACCTCTGTGACAGCTATCAGTTAAGTAATACTTCATATCTGACTGTGTCAGAGACAGTTGACAAGTTTAATACAGTCACCAAAATACACTGAGAGGAATCTAGGCAGGTAGAAGAAATCAGGATTGTTTCACCATGCTTTCTCTCTAAATTTATGTAAAAGGGGGAAGAGTAATTGACATGCACATGATGGCTTTTGTCCCATGAATTGGTCCAGAAGCCATCATCTGACACTTAACCATGTCTGATTTGGAGAAGTTAATTTAGGAAGTTCTGGTGGGACAGTTTCAAATTCTTCTGGCTTGCCAGATATAGTAAAGATGCTACACTAGTTATCTTGGCAGTGGACGAAGGGCAGAGGCCACATAAATATTGTTCTTGACCACAGCTGTTGCTACCTAACTACGAGCTATGGCAGAGGTAGATGCTCTTCAGTAATTTTATTACTTCCTTTTTGAGAAGGGAATTGCATAGGAGCTTAACCTGTTGTCCCCCCCTAATTTTATCATTTTTATTCTTGATTGAGCAGAGGCTGACATTATTAATTTAACTTGTGATGGACCTAAGACCACAGTGACTTTTCTCAACTGTAGGACAACCTTGCTGTGATGATCAGGTCTGATGAAGGCAGCATACCTACATAACAGCACCTTCAGCATAACTCTGCTATTCCATGCTGGTAAAAATCCCTGCCTCTCTGCAGCCAGATTTCTTGGATTCAGCCAAAGAGACTGAACAGACTACTGGCGAGTCTCTGTTTTAATGTGTCTTGTTTAGGCTTTGGCTGCCCTACTGAAGCTAAGCTTTGCCTCTGCTTCCCTTCTTGGCCCAGCTTTCCCAGTTTTGCTCCAGTCTTTCTGTTTGCTTGGCCTTATCCATCTTCTTCTGCTCAGTTCTTTGATGTAGAGAATCTCAGTTTGCTTTTCAGACTTAGGGTCAGATTCAGGCACTTGGTTTTCAACCCTGCTTTAACCATTGTTCCAGGTTGCTCATGTTCTGGTCTCTGAGAATTGGAGGTTGCTACTACTCTTCACATTGCTCATCCAGAATATCAGAATGAAAGCAGCTACTGTTGAAGATGACCCCTCTCCCACGATGTGAGTCTCAACTTCTTTAAATTATATTTCAATTTGACAAAGAGTATTTTCATAGTATACCTTTTAACTAGGTGAAATATACCTGCTTCAAAAATCTATGCTAATTTTGTTATTATATAGTACTAAGGCTGTCAATTAATCACAGTTAATGTGCATGATTAACACATTAATTGGCTCTTGCATTAATTTTTTTGATTGTGCATGTGGTTTTGGAACCTGCACCTGGTCTCCATTCTGCTGTCTCTGGGCCACCCAGCGGTGTTGCAGTGGCAGCACAGAGGACCTCAGGGCAGCCTAGGCATGGGCTCCAGGAAGCTGCAGTAGGATGGGGGTGGGGTGGGGTGGGGTGGAGGGGCATGCACAGATGCACAGACAGACGCATATGAGCAGCCACAGCCTGCACACTGTGTGTAGAGCAGCGCCACACCGGTAAGTGTGTGGAGGGGGA
>NW_017729008.1:1123610-1130592 GCF_001723915.1 Gavialis gangeticus | reverse complement strand
TAGTTTAAAGCACCCCACCACCATTTTTCAGCAGAGGGACACTGATACACATGATACTGGAGGCTGCTAGAGTATATTAATTTCCAGGCTCCAGCAGACTCAATTAATCAAGTCTGCTCCAACATACTGGAATTACAGTGCATTGGAGCAGGATCTCTGCATGTGGATAGGAGCCTTTTTGTGCCTCAGAGGGGGGAACTGCAAGCAGAGACAATATAGGGAGTGAAGAAAGGGATTTCACCAGAGGCCATGCAGCAAATGTATCAAACCTAAGCAGGGCAGAACTGCACAATGAGAAAACCTTGAGTGCATGTGCTGTGGAGGGGGAGGGGTGGGAGGAGAGGGAAGGAGCATGGTGGGGCAGATCAAGGCCTCCACAATGAGGGAGTAAGTGGGGCAGGGGCAGGGCTGGGGTAAATGTGACCCTAGGGCCAGGGCAGATCATTGGTCAGATTTCATGGGAGGCTCATCCAGGGGCATGGGGAGAGCACATCTTCCCACTGCTACATGCATCCCAGGGGAGGCATGGGGGGCATGTGACCCCTGATTTGTGCATGGGGCAGAGGTGGGATGGGGCTCTGTGCCCTGCTGCCCTTGCCCCAGGAGCCGTGTGCCAGCCATGCTGTGCGTCCCCTGCCTGCCCGGCCATGGGAGGTACAACATGGCTTACCATGGCTCCTGAGGCAAAGGCAGCAGGGCTCAGAGCCTCAGCCTGCAGCAGGCAGGCAGCCTCTGCCCCATGCACAGATCAGGGGGGCATGTGCCCCCCATGCCTCCCAAAAGAGGGTATGCATCTGTGGGGTGCCGTGCCCCCTGTGTCCCTAGACAAGCCTTTTGCAGCTCTGTCCCATAACCTGCCCTGACCTTGGGGCCCCATTCACCCCAGCCCTACCCCTGCCCTACTCCCTCCCTCACTATGGGGACCTTGATCTGCTCCACCTTCATGCCCCTTCCCTCTCCCCCCACCCTTTCCCCTCCACAGACTTACCTTTTGAGTGCTGTGTGGGTGTCTGCCCATCACTCCCAAGCTACAGCCCCCCCAGCCCTGCTGCTGCCTCTCGCTCCTGATCCATAGTACATTTCATCCTGCCAGGGCGTGTGGGGACCCCCCTTCCTCGGGCTCCAAACCCCTCCCTCCGCAGCCCCCAACACCTTCACAAATTCCATCCCCCACATACATACCCCACACCCACCCCCCAACCATACAAAGTACCTGCATCATTTTGAGTTTTTCTGTGCATAATTTTTAGCTGTGCAATTAAAATCGCAATTAGTTCTGACTAATGTTTTTAATCGCGCTACTAATTGCAATCAGATTTTTAAATAATTTGTCAGCCCTGTATAGTACCACTGTGGGCATATTTCTGTCTGTACACGTGTGTTATCTGCCCTACTTCTTGCCATTAGAAACTTTACTTAATTTTTAATTTCCTTTAAATTCCAACTGCTGACTATTTTTTCCAGGTTAGGTCATACACACAATACACAGAGAAATGTTAATGTCAATAATCTAATTAGCTGCATGTAACAAGGGCTTCATGAATTTAATCATTATTTGAGTTCTATGGAACCAACTCCCCTTGGAGACAGGCAAGAATCATTACTCAGGAGCAATGATAAAACTGTAGAATCAGCAGAGAAAGTTTCCAGAATAAAATGACCTGATTGCAAACAATGTTGCATGATTTAGATCACAGAAGATCCAGCATTTGCTATCTGAAGCATGTATTACTGCTTCTATAACATGAGTTGATTATCTATTTCATATTCACAGTGGGGTTGTGGCAATGCAAGTACACTTTTTTAAATGTAGTATTTAATATTGGGTTAATTTCTCAGCATATTCTGTGCTCTGTGAAGTTATGTTCAGTGAAGGGCCAGGAAAAATAGGCAAAAGTGACAAATAACCCTACACATTACACTCATCCCTCCTAATCTTTGCTAGCTTCCTCAAAGATTTTACAAGGCAAGGAGCAGTAGATAAAGTCAATAACAGGCTTTCAAGGGGATACTCTTAGTTGTAAAGCAATTTTTGTTAATTTGTACTTATTTTGAAGGATGAATGTGATTGTAAACGGGAAACACTATCTTATGTGGGTATTTCTGGTGGACTCCTTTTGGAATCTTTTCTTGACCCTTTTTAATGTCATTATTAATGATCTGGAGCAAAATATGAGATTGTTGCTGTAGAATGATAAAAATGATGGGAATGTGTTTTTTAGGGCTGTGCAAAACTTCGGTTACTGATTTGATTCAGCAGAGATTTGGCCCGATTTAGTGGCCAAATCTCCAAATCCAAATTGAATCAATCGTAATCCTCTGAATTGATTCGGAAAGATTTGACAATTCAGACATAGACACAGCTTTAAATGTTTTTTCTACATACCGCAAGGTACCAAGCAGCTTGTGAATACTGAGATGGTGGGGCAGATGGAGTGTCCCACAGGAGTGCGGGGTGGGAGGGGGGTCCCATCGTGCTTGGCAGCAGATGCAGAAGTGGACCAGAAACACTTCTGGGTCTGCCGGGGAGTGTACTGCCCCTGCACCCCTGCCTCCTGGCTCGGTGGCTGGTGCCTCATGGATCTGGGGGGGCACCCAGAGTTCCCCCACAGTTGATTGCCGAGCAGGGGTGTGGGAGAGTCCCCTCAGTATGCTCACAGTGGATCTGGAAGTGGACTGGAACTACTTCCAGTCCACTTCTGGTTTGCTGCTGAGCAGGTGGGGGCCTCCCCCACGCTCCTCTAGGACGCTTCATCCACCCCAGCTTTACAGTGGTCATGAGCCATGCCTGGACCCTTGAGGTATGTAGAAAAAACATTTAAAGCTGCGTCTATGGCCAAATCACTGATTCTCTAAATCAGCATCAAGTCTTCAGATTCAGATTTGGCTGAATCAAATCAGGAACAGTGATCTGAATCTATGAATCGAATCACTTTCCCTGATTCGGGCTGAATCTGAATCATATACGGCCTGTTTCGCATACCCCTAGTGTTTATATTACTGATGTACCAGCATTATTTAAAAAGGTGGGTTTATCTGAGTTCTGTGTGTGGTGTTTTTACATTGCCAAATGCAAGGTCAAACATCTGCTTAAACCCTCTGGAGCAGGAACCATGGTTTTTCTTGTTCTTTGCTTGTGCTGTGCCTAATGCAGTGGGTTGTTAGTCTGTGACTTTGGGTATGAGAAGTCATGGTAAAATAAATCCATAGGAATGAATAGATATAAGAAATGAAGGAAAGCATGTAACAATGTAAAAATAATGAACAGGGTTATGGTCAGATGACATTAGACCCTTGTGTTCAATTGGTTCTTATTACACGTAGAAGTGTGAATGTAACCCCTGCTTACACATCCAAAGGATTATTACATAAGAATAGGCAGGTATTGCATTATGTTACTGAGACCATAACTGCATTTCTGTGTTAGGGGGAAAAAATTAAAATTGAAAAAGGTCCACAATAAAGCTCCAATTATCTTTGGAGGATATGCAGTAAAGAGAAGAAGGCTAAGACATGACTTGATCACTTCATTGTGGCAATGTTTTGTATTACCAGATGTCTTTGGAACCTAGCTGGAAAAGGCATGATTGACCCATACTTTGGAGAATTAAAAAAAAATCAGACTAGAAATAAAGTGTAACCATGAGGGTAATTAAATACTGGAATAACTTACTTAATGTAGTGGAAGTTCTATTGCTCAAAGGCTTTGAATCAAGACTGAATCTATTTAGAAAGATGTATTCTAGGTGAAATAGCTGCATTCTGGTGGTTCCTACAGTCAATAATGTCTATGAATTTGAGCATGGTCCTTCATAAAACAGGTCAGAGGGCCTGATTCTCTGCATCTGTGACAGTATAATGACTTCTGTGTTACTGTTATTCAGTAGTGGTCATCCCATCTCAAAAAAAAACAACTATAGAACTAGAAGGGGCATAGTGAAGGATGATGAACATGATTAAAGACATGAAAATCTCTCTCATCTGAAGAGAGATTTGAAAAGTAGTGTTTTATCTTAGGATCTAAATTGGAGGGGATATGATAAAAGTATATAAAATATTGGACTGCGCACAGTAAATGAGACTGTTCTGTTTCCTATTGCAGAAGAAAGGGACATTAAGTATAGGCAACACATTCAAAATTTTGTGTTTAGACTGTAGAACTTGTTGCCACAGGAATCTATTCAAGCTAAAAACTTTCAGTGGAGTTACAGGCAAAATGAAGTGAAGAATCAATGCCTTTTAGTCCAATGGGATTTAATGTACTGGGTAAAGATAGAAAGGATTATCTTGGCCTCGGTTGCTGATTTTAAAGGTGTTAAAATTAGGACCTCTGGTCTTAATTGGATTGTAGTCCACCTTTGTAAATTTTGAACCAAAAAAAAAAGTCAAGGCCTTATCTGAACTGTGGACATTATTCCCATATTACTTTAATCATTCCCATTGATTTATTGAGTAGTTGTTTCTGGTAAGGCACTTGGGTACATGTTCCATAAAATAATAATTCACAAATGATCAACTGGTTCCTAATTCTCAGCTACGGTATGTTATGGGCTGTACTTATACTGGATGGTAGACAGAAATAGAGATTAATTGGTTGTAAAATAAACAAATGAATAATGAAGCCTCTGACAAATCAAGGAGGAGTCCTATAGGCGAGTCCTTGCTATACCTAGATTTCTGCTCTTGCTCTGATTCAGATTTGAAATTTGAGGCTGCAGCTGAAGTTAAACCAG
Organism: Gavialis gangeticus; assembly: GCF_001723915.1. Lineage (NCBI taxonomy): Eukaryota > Metazoa > Chordata > Crocodylia > Gavialidae > Gavialis > Gavialis gangeticus. Next base: position 1,125,859 of record NW_017729008.1, on the reverse strand, counting down.
CAATATCCAAATTGCAGAACAAATCAATCTTGGTCCTATGTTATTAACTTTTACTTAGTCTGTTATAGGGCTCTCTTTCCAAATTTTAAAGGGACAGTGAGTCCTTTTAAATAGGAAGAGAGTTGTTCTGTATCAGGGTTTGTTAAAAGGGTACATTTGTTTTCAAACTGATATGATGATAATACGTATATCTATCACACTTATAACTGTGAGTTATTTCAAGACTATGCTTAGAATTTCATGAGTATATTTACAAATGTATGGACTCCTAATATGGCTGTGTGAAACGATGCAGATTTGATAAGCATAAGAATGTCCATATTTTGTACTGCCTTGGCAGTATAAAAATCACTGTCATTTTATGCAGGTCTCAGTTTTCTCCATATAAGGAGCAAATGACTGTAAAGTTTCATAGTAAGTGTCAGAATAAAACCTTTTGAGCTAAGTTGAATAAAGAACCACCAGGTTACTCTGCACTTTGTGACCCAGGGTTCCTATGACAGACTTACTGAGGTGTCCAATCTTAGCTAATGTTGGAATGTAAATATTAACTGGCTAATACCCTAGGCCTGCAACAGAATCTGCTACTCATATAGGGCACAATCCTGAAATGGACTCCTTGGCATCTAACACTGCTTTCAGTAATATCAGTAGTATAAAGCACCCACCATGTTACAAGCAAACTAAATTGTTGTTTACCATGTCTTTTATTCCCTAATGTCTAAAAGGCCCTCTAAAATATACTAAATATATAATTTGCAAGAGGAGTTCTTTGTTTTCCTTCATAGACAACAAGGTCATGTCTATGCATGCTAGTCTATAATGCTGGGATTCGGACAACAATTTTTATATTATTCTTCATGTGGCCCATAGGTTCTCTCATTATTTTTCAATGCATATCTAACTTAAAGATGTTAAGGGTAGGGAAAGCTTGATTTTATTAGCAAGTTTGTAAAATTACAAGTCTTTCCCTTGGATGTTTAAAGGTTAATAATCTTTGATCAAGGTTCAGCTGAGTGCACTGTAACATACTATAATTAGAAACTATATGACCGTCCTTGCTCAATGTTTTATTCACAGATAGCTAAGGTATGTACCATAAATCATGTGACTACGATCAAAGGATATTTTTCTTTTGTATTTTATCAGTAGTCTCATAAAACTTTATGATCATAATTTGGCATTTCTTTCCATAATCATTAGAATTGTTCTTGCTTATGTAACATTAATCAGTATTTTATCTATGGAGCTTTTAAAATTGCTTCTTAAGTATCAAAAGCCAATAACAAATAAGCTGCCACTTTGTAGCTGGTTTTTATTACTTTTTTCTAAATGAATTTGTTTATATTCAAAACCAGTAAGTCTATCATGTTTTCCCTCAAATTCATATATATGCAGGCAACTAATAGGTAGCAATATGGCTAACATATTCAAAAGGGATAGGCAATTTTGTATATAGCAGTTTATGGGTGTCAAACTTGAAATTCTTTGATGGGGCCTATGAGAGGCAAGGATTCCTGTGGGCGGTGTATCTTTTATTGGACCTATTGTAGAGTATTCTTTTGGGTATACCTTACAATAGGTCCAATACAGGCCTGAGGAAGTCAAAGCTTCTCCTCATCTCCAGCCTAAATTTCCTTGCAGCAGCTCAAGTTCTTGCTTCTAGTCTTGTCCCCTGTGACCAAAAAAACAGTCTCTCTAGCCTCTTTTTAATCATCATTCAGGCATTTAAAGACTTATCAAATCCCCCTCAGTCATCTTTTCTCCAGGCTAAACAATCTTAGTTCTTTCAGCCTTTCCTCAAAACTTATGCATCCCAAGCTCCTCATAATGTTTTGTTGCTTTGTGCTGGACACTCTAATCTGTCCAGATCCTTCTTGAAGTATGGGGACCAAAATTGGACCCAGTACTCCAAGTGAAGTCTCCCCAGAGCTGAACAGAATAAAATAATCACTTCACTTGATTTGCAAATGGCATACCTATTAATGCAACACAGTATGCTGTTGGCTTTTGTCAAAAAAGGAAGAAAAAGAGCATATTGTTGGCTCATATTCAGTTTATGATCCACTTGTAATCCCCTGGTCCTTCTCTGTAGTATTGCAACCAAGCCAGTTATTCTTCAGTCTGTTTGTGCATACAATTATTCTTTCACAAGAATAATTGTATTCACAAGACTCATCCTGCACATCCTTGTCAATTAGCAAAGAATCAGAGGAGGGGCACTCTGAAGTGCTCTGGGTTAGAATACA
>NW_017729008.1:1122909-1123305 GCF_001723915.1 Gavialis gangeticus | reverse complement strand
ACCAGGGAGGATTATACTGCGGTTGCTCGGGGATGCAGGGGCACAGTCAGGAAGGCCAAGGCGGAGATGAAACTGGGACTAGCTTCCCAGATCAAGGACAACAAGAAGTCCTTTTTTAAATACATAGGGGGCAAAAAGAAGGTTCCGGGTAACGTGGGGCCCCTGCAGGACAAGCTAGAAAATTTGGTCGTTACACCAGATGACAAAGCTAACTTATTTGATGATTTCTTTGCCTCCATTTTTCTGAGCAGGGACTGAAATAGCCCCCCCGCCCCCCCTGGGCCCCCCTCAAACCCCAGGGGAAGCGCATCTAGGCCAAGGGTTAGTGAGGAACTAGTTAGGGAACTTCTGGAGGGACTGGATATATTCAAATCAGCTGGTCTGGATGATCTCTAC
>NW_017729008.1:1117138-1122563 GCF_001723915.1 Gavialis gangeticus | reverse complement strand
TGAAATCAAACGTCACTTAAAGCGTCTTGAACTCATGCCCTCTACAGTGGCCGGCTGTCAGACATTACTATGTCAGGTACGCTATGTCTAGGAAAAAATAGATTTGACTTTCACAATCACCCCAATTAGTTGAAGTATCTTCTAGTAAACCAATTTCAGGGAATTGAGAATAATAGTCAAGACGTACATAGCTTTTTTTCTAATCATTGCAAAGAAATCTATGCCTACTTTGCTCCAAGGAGAGATATTTTTTCCTGTGTCAGCAACAAGGGTTGTTCTGATGGCTTGGTCTCTATTTCTGGCATATGTGGCAAGCCTTGACAGCTCCATCAATGTCACTCAAGCCCAGTATAAATGTCCACCCTTTTCTTAGCATTTTCAGTCCCTAGGTGACCTTCATGTTCATTCCAACTTACTTTTTTTCTCTGCAGTCTCTCAATTAGAAATGAGTGTTTTAAGGCATTAAACATCAAGTCATTATTTTTTAATTACTAAAATGCATATTCCAGAGAAACAGGAAAGTGCAGGGTAAATCTTAACTGTCCTTTCAGTCATCTGTCACGTGTTGCGTCTTTGGCATGGCAGAGAACCCAATCAAATTGTTAACCAGAAGTATTTTTAAAAGGAATTAGAAAAAAAAAAATACAAAACTTAATAGAGTTTCTATCTTGGAGAACTGGCCACTTGACTTCCCTGAGATAAGTTAATAACAAAATCTGTTATTTTTTAAATGAGGAGTGAGCCCTCTTTAGAGTACCATCTGTAACAAAAAGATTTGAGAGACAGAAAAAGGAGGTTTGTGTAAGTATAGAAGCATCCTTTTTCATTTATCACGGGCAAGCGTATGGTGAGCAGTTATAACAAAGTCCTGAAACTAAAGAATAAAGAATGTATTTTAAATTCAGGAAACTGATTGAGACTGGCTAATAGTTAATTAATATTTAAGTTGAACAAATATTTCCCTAACTAATGATATCTTCATAGATGTGACTGCATTCTGTACTTCCTGAATTTCATTTTACTTACTTTTTTGGGGACTGGATCTTGAGTCCATCCAGGTCATTCTGGATCATAGCCCTACTGTCCAGAGTGCTTGCAACTCCACCTAACTTGGTACTTGGTATCATCTGCAAATTTTCTAAAGGTATTCTCAATCCCATTAATGATATGTTGAACAATACCACACCCAGAAAAGAGCCCTGGGGAACCCCACTTCAGGCCTTTCAACTAGATGCTGAACCATTGGTGATGGCTAATTGAGCACAATGATCTAACCAGCTATGTCTCACCATACAGTACTGTCATCTAGGCTATATTTCCTTAGTTTGTTTATGAGAATCTTATGGTACAGTGTCAAAAGTCTTGCTAAAATCCAAGGCATATCATATCCACATGTATAAAAGGTGGCACTAATACTATTTTTTCTCTTTTCTCCAGTAGACCTGTTTTTAAATAGTCATGACAGCATTTATGAGGGGCCTGATTCTGTCAGTGAATGGTTTTAGGCACTTTACTGCATATGGAATATGGATCCAGCCTAGCCAAGAGATAACAGTTGAAGGCGGCGATGTATTGGGGCTTTGGCAGACATTAGTTTTGTAGTGCTACAAAGTCTGTAGCAGAACAAAAAGAGCAATTCAAAAGTGTTTATGTGTATTTATGGCTGGAGAGTGTGCCTCCTTGGGTGGAAGGTGATAAAGTTGCCAGGAAGGTGCACTCTCCAGCCATGAGGTAATGGGGGGACTGGACCTTAACTCCCCAGACCCCAGGGGAGCCTGTCAATGAATTGGGCAGGCTCACTGACAGGTTTGCCTAATCAACTATTTACACTATGGCAGCAGCTACTAGAAGCTGGAGACTGTTGCAGCAGCAGGCGATTTCTGGTCTCAGTGTGCCTGTGGGTGGGGAACTTTATTAGAGGGCAGGCAAGCAGCCTGAGACCAGAGATTAGTGTTGCCTGGAAGCCCTTGTTGCTGCTGCAGCCCCATCGCCATTGCTGCCAGGCAGCAAACAAGAAAGGGCTACCTGGAGACTGGTCCCCTCAGCTGTTCTCCCTCCATTCCTCCCACTTAAAGAGGGGAAGGGGAGATCATAGCACTGTAGGAGAGTGCTGGGAGGCAGGGAAGGGAAGGGAAGGGTCTGTCAGACCTACCCACACATTAAGTTTGTCCTGGAAAGATATAAAAGTTGCATTTTGACACGGCAACTTCTCAGTTGTGGATCAACCATTTTTGTGTGAGATGAACCACTTTTACTGATTCAAAAGGCATGAGCATGTGGACAGATGCTTTTTGTTGCACTAAAATAGCTGATGTGGTTGAACAAACATAACGTTGAATTGCTCCCCTTTCCTGGGCATAGGTACCCAGCTCAGGGTGCTTGGAAAGCACCTCCCTTTACTTGGGGGACAACCTGGAACTTGTTCCTGAAAGACTCTTTTTTTATTTTTCTAAAAAAAAGTAGAAGTGCTCTTAGCTCTTAAATGGGGGAGGGAAAGAGGAGGAGGAGGAGGTTGTGGTGGTTATAGTGGTGGAAGTGTTACCTTTTTATCTAGAAGTTCAGTGGTAAGAATAGTCATCTAGGCATTAGCCTTATGTAGCAGGCTTACCTTCCAGAGCTTGGGCTGAGTCCCAGGCTTGAGACTCAGCTGTTTTGATTGGTGGTGCCCATCCACCAATCAGGAGGCAGCAAGAGAAGTGAAGTCATACCCTTTTCCTGAGGGGAGGGGAAGAAGAGCTCCCTCGGACCTGATTGTAGGCTGCAACACTGTCAGGTCTGGAAGACTTCAGGGGTGGAGCCCTGGAGAGTATAAAAGGAGCTGTGTGCCCAGGAGGAGGGAGATGCATTGGGGACTGAGAAGAGAGAAGAGTGGGACCCCTAGGGTTGTGAAGGGGCACCATGTGAGTCGCTCCTGGGAGAGGGGGGGAGGGCTTAGGAGTCTTTGGGGTCTCCCTCTTCTTTTCTTTCCCCCTGACCTCCTTTCCTGTAGTGATACCTTGGGAGTGGGGCCCCTGTCCTGGAGGGCACCCAGATAGTCTAAGGATTGCTTGTTAAATCTGTAGACTGCACCGTATAGTTTATGTGAATAAGTTGAAGTAATAGTTTGTATATTTATACAGTTATAAGGTTGCCCACTCAATATCCTTTGTTCTGAGTTGTTCTATTGTTCACTTGTATTTTTGAATAATAATTGTGTGTGTATGTATGTATATGTGTGTATCCTACTGTTAAATAGTTTCTCTTCTCTGAGCCCTACCCTTCTGACATTCTGGCTTCATCTAAAAGCACCTGTACAGAAAACCCCCTAAAACCATTTCTGGTGGGCTAACAGTTGAGTAATCTTTGGGTAACAATTCACATTTTCCCAAATAGGTTGCTCAACGTTAGTCCTTCAGTTGGGTGTCAAACATCTTTTCCAGTGCAGGGCAACTGACTGGAGAGTGATACTGCAGTACTCTGCACCAGGGCAAATGTAGACAGGTGTTAACATACAATATAAGGTAGAGCTGATCATTTGATAGATGCATCCCATTGTTATAGTAATAATGTCACAAATCATATTTCCATCCTTTTATTCTTTGATGCTCCCATAGCAGCTGTTCCGTCATTTTGCATGGAATTAATGTCAGTGTAAACAGCTTCCAATCACTCAATCACTGTGGTCAGCTCTCCCCCCCCCCCCTTTTTCTTCTTTGTTAGCATTAACTCGTCACCCTTTGGAATTTTTCTAGTTTCCAAAATGCATTAAAATAGAAAGCTCCTCAGCAAACTGTATTTAAAAACTCTCAAGTGCAAGCTGTCCAGACTTGATCATTTAAAAACGTTCAACTCCTAGCTCATATTGTTTAATGTTTTCCTTGCTTGCTGTTGGAAAATAAAGCATTTCCTCATCATCTATCTTTGTTCCAAATATAGAACAGAAATATTTATTGAGCACTTTGACTTATTCTGCATTATTAAAAATTGTTACTGTCTCCATCTAGTAACAGACATACTGATGTTAGGATGTCGTTTGTTTGTGATATATATTAAAACTTTTGATTGTTTTTAGCCTTACAGAGCATAGATTTTTAATTGATACCTTTAATTTCCACTTGCCATATTTTTTTCCCTTTGTATTTATTGACTTGGTATTTTGCTTTGCCATCTATCTGATGCACTAGGTTGGAAATGCCCAGTTGTGGCTAGGTCGGTGGGCTGGACACCAATGAGGAAGCAGTTTATGATTAATATGCAATATTTATTTGGCTTTAACCTATAAAATATTGACAACTCAAGCAAATGATTTCCTATATAATACTAATCTATGATAACATACAATAATCAAACAATCAAAGCTGAGAAGCAATATCTGTTGGGTCATGAGGTTCGGGTCAAGGCCCCTCGCTTTCAAAACCACGAGTGATTTTGGTGCGGCTGGCCAGGGCCCTAGTCTCAGACCTGGTCAACGGCTCATATCTTTTAAAAGGTCATTTAACAATCAAAACATAATCAAAACAATAACAAACAGCTAAACAGGAAATTACGTCCATTGAGTCACGGGGTTCAGGTCAAGGCCCCTTGCTTTCAAGATTGAGGATGACCTTGCTGTGGCTAGCCAAGACCCTAGACCCAGACTTGGTCAATGGCTCATGTCTTTTACAGGAAAGACAGACAAATACAAACGTAAATAGCTAGAGTCTTACATGCATGCTTACCACTACAGCAAACAAAAGGAGCGCCGTCATGGCTGGGAATGTTAGTCTGTTCGCGGAGGCCTCAAGAACGACCCGAGGCAGTGCTCAGGGGTGGGGGGCGACCCTGCGGGTGATCAGTCCGTGGGCCCTTTAACGCTTTAAGTTATGGTTCAAACTTCCCCCGTCAGGGCCTTGTGGCTTTACCCTTTTATACCCTTACTCTTTTTCACTTATTTTACTGGCCAATTGTGTTACCTTCCTGCCAGCATTCTGTTTACTCGTCAGTAGCCCCTTCCTCACGCAGTCCCCTCATTGTCTTCTGCTTAGCCAGTTATGTTGCAGTTTCCTTCCTGCTTCGATGGCAGTTCGATGCGATTGACTTCCCTGCCTCATGAGTGTGACGGGGTCACCCGTCCAGAGGCCTGTGTTATAGCCTAGCATTCTGCCATTTCGCTGCGGCCTGGCCTTTCATCTGGGGAGATGCCTGTGACACTATCTACCAGGAAATTGAACATATCTATCTTTAGTAGTTTAGAAAGATAAGTGTGAAAACCCCATAATGCAGAATTCCTTCATTGTAGAAATATTTGGAGCAGATGGATTGAAGGTAGGCACTTGACTTCTGCTTTTTACTTACAAATTACAAAGAACTGATTTTAAATCTGACATGGACTTAAAATGATTAGAGCCAGATTAATAGTTTCATAGCTTAGTTTCATAGTTGGTAGGGTTGGAAGGGACCTGAGCAG
>NW_017729008.1:1065460-1116453 GCF_001723915.1 Gavialis gangeticus | reverse complement strand
GTGCTGGTTCTTCCTCCCCAGGTGCATCACCTTGCACTTATTAGTGTTGAAACCCATCCTGTTCTCATCTGTCCACCCCTGTAGTCTGTCTAGGTCTGATTGGACTGAGCCCTGGGGGACCCCACTACTCACATCTCTCCGGGTCAAAAATGACCCATCCACCACCACTCTCTGGGTGCAGCCCTCCAGTCAGTTAGTGACCCATTTGACTGTGTAGGTGTCGACACCACATTCCCCCATTTTTTTAATGAGAATGGGGTGAGAGACAGTATCGAAGGCCTTCCAAAAGTCCAGAAAGACTACGTCCACTGCTACCCCTGCGTCTAAAGATTTGGTGACCTGGTCATAGAAGGCCACCAGGTTGGTCTGACAGGACCTGCCTCTAATGAACCCGTGTTGGTTGCCCCTAAGCATAATCTCCCCTGCTGGCCCCTCGTGGACATGCGCCAGAATAATTCTCTCAAAAAGCTTACCCAGGATCGAGGTAAGACTAACTGGCCTATAGTTTCCTGGATCCTCCTTCTTCCCTTTTTTGAAAACGGGAACCACATTGGCCCTTTTCCAGTCCTCTGGCACCACACCAGAGCACCACAAGTGCTCGTAAAGCTGTGCCAGGGGTCCTGCAATGACCTCTGCTAATTCCTTCAGCACTCTGGGGTGGAGATCATCAGGACCAGCTGATTTTAAATATGTCCAGTCCCTCCAGAAATTTCCTGACTAGATCCTCACCTATCCTAGGCCTGGGTGTGCCTCCCCTGGGGCCTACGGAGGACCTGGTTTGGAGAGGGGGTGACTCGGTCCCTGCTCAGGAAAATGGAGACAAAGAAATTGTTAAATAGGTTAGCATTCAATGTTATATGGCAAGCTGAAATGGTTATATCATACCATTCAACATATACATTTGTGAATACAATTTCCAAGTGTGACTCGAATCAATTTTGGAGCATGGAAGAATTTGTTTGTTTTTTTTAAACTATTTGGTTACATTGCCCATGTTAAAAGCAGGCCCTGAACCCATATTCATATGAGAATACAACTTTTAGTTACCATACAGATTTTGGGGTGCAATTTTAAGTTCTCATTTCTACTTTTGACTTGTAAATTAGCCTAAAAGTTAAGGTGGCATAAAGAGGCTATGTAAAACTTCAGATATGGCTAGGGAAGGGGCAGAAAGGGCATGTCAGTGGTGTGCCCCTGCTATATTCTGCCACAGCTTGAGATGGGTTTCATAAGTTAGACAGCCTTCTAGCAGCCCAGTATTAGAAGTATTCAGTTGGGCAAGAGACAGTTAACCTTGTGGATGGATTTCTTATAAAACATCTTTTATAAAATATATCATCCATAAAAATCCTTGCCCCTTGTAATTCCTGGATCATCACAACTACATCTTTCCAACTGAACAAAGGTTCAATAGGCTACTCCTTAAGACTCTGTCAAGAAGTGCGGTAATGGTGTGCTTTTCCCTAGGTTTTTAAAGCTAAGGTCATTTGTAGTGCCTATGGGTGCCTATTCGTGTGCAGCAAGGTGTCAGGTTAATCAAGTCTGCTGGAAACTAAGGCTTGTTTGAGCTTTAGTTAAAGTGCCCCCACCACCATTTTTCCTTGGGAAGGTTGGAAGCACTGCACTGTGGAATCTTGCCAAACTGACCAACTCCCTGTTATGGTTTGATGAGGAAGACAAATGCATCATCAAACACATGAATGTGAAGTGCTTCCAAGTTAATTTCTGTTTTATCCAGGGTAAATTTTTATATAGTTCAGGGTGATCTATAGTGCTTATAGACCTGTGCATTGTCTGCCTGCTCACTTTTTGTAGTTTCAGGCTACTTAAAGTATTATAAATGTTGCACCCATGCAGTGATCTATAATGTGTAATTCTGAAATCAGAACAAGCAACCAAAATCCATTTATTCAGTGTTTTATTCTTTATGTAATCCTTTCTCTGGTTCATTATTTCTTTCCAAATGCGAAGCTCAGTGATATGGATAATCATGAACCTGTGAAAAGTGAGAAGTGCAATATAATTCAAAAAATGAAAAAAAAAATATCAGACTATATATTGGATTGAATACATTTATTTCCATTTCTTCTGCAGTCTAAACTTCATGGGATTTACTCCCTGCTCATCCTTGAAAATCTATTCTACTCAAATAAGGACTGCAGAAGAGGATGGGTGTAAAATGAGTTGGGTAAGGAAACAATGAGAATATGGATCTATCATGCTTATGTCTGAAATGGTTTTATTGCAATCTCATTAATATCAGTGTAAATCAGGAATAACTGTTTCTGAATTAAATGGAGTTACACTGGCATAAATCTAATGTTTGTGAAGCTAAAATTATGTTTGACTTCTCAGGCAGTCACATGAGAGCATATAAAATGTGCCACTATTTCAGTGGACCCAAAACAGTTATTCTTTTCATTAATTATGTGGCTTGATAGAGCTGCCTACTATCAAGGTTGCCTGACACTTCCCCATTTTCGGTTGCTTTACAGAACTTTAAGACACTGTAACTGTTTGTTTCAGTTGAAATTTTCGCTGACAGATGCTTGAAGCCAAAACTTGTAGTTAAAATGGCTGTTTCAGAGACTAACTACAGGCAAAATAATTGTTCAAGGTAGAGACCTTTTCTTTGGAAAGCTTTATTGTGCCATCCCGCCCCCTGCTTTAAACTTGGGGATGTGGCATTTGGCAAGCAAGTAGCTTTGAGTCAGGGATCTTTTGCCATCTCCATCAAAATCTGTTGAAATTGAAGCAACTTTACAGACAAGTTGCAGGTTCTCAGTAGAGATTTGCTAGTACTCAACAGCTAAAATCTTTGATTCTGTCCTGACTGTGTTTGAGCCTCTCTCAGCTCATAGTGCTGACAAGAGTCCATATGCACAGTCCCCACAGAACAACTGCCTGGGTGCATCTACATGTGCAATTAATTCAAAGTCTTAAACTCTGGCACACATTGCATTGGAGTTTATTACTCCTGGGTGCTGCATTTGAACATGTGCCCAGGGCAGCAGCAGGCTGAGCTGGGTTGGAGCATCCTTAGCTGGCAAGGGGGGCTGGGCAGTAGGCAACCCCTGCACTGAAGGAGCCCTGTGCCTCAGCCAGCCCTGTCATTATCTACACGTGTGTTGCTGTGCACTAAACTCTGTTGCAGGATAGTGCTTGTATTTACAAGTACTAATGTGCAGCAGAGTTAATTAGTTTACTGTCTTCTGGTAGGGGTGCACATGTAGATGCATACTGCGGAGCTAATTGGGAAACTCCACAGTAAACGTCTTGTGTAGGCACACCCACCATGTAGCAGCTCAGAGCTACAGGAATAAAACTGGACTCTGTTTTAGTAGCTCTTTCTTGCTTGGAAAGGACCAGTGCCAGAACTAAGAGGGTCTCTGTTTTTGCCATGACCCTCCTTACAGCAATAGGGAAGAGAGAGGAAGCATAATGATTTTCATGCAAAGAAATAAAAATCCTGATATAGGATGTTGTACAGGTGGGCCAGAGAATAGACAATATGGCAAGGAACCTGGGAGATGGAGCCAGAGAATGTAGGATGACATGAAATAGAGATTGGAGGGTAAAACCAGGCAAGAGAAGTTCTAGGAACCAGACAGAGAAATGGGGCAAGGGGGGAGAGATGAAAGGGGAACTAGGATTATATGAGTAATCAGTAGGCAAGAGGAAGTTGGACTCACAAGGCAGGGAGACTGGGACTATGAAGAAGACATGAGGGACTGGAAAGGGGGATGGATCCAGCAAATAGCTTGGATGCAGAGAATGAACTGAGGCCACTCCCCATCTGGTCCCCAAGGCAGGCATGGATGAGAAGCCTGAGGAGGGAGACAGTATAGGAAATGAGAGGAAGAGGGAGCTGGATGTTGGATGAGATGGATACAAACTGGAGTGGGAACTATGACTGCCTAGAAAAGAATGGGAGTGAGGAGCCTGAGATGCAGAGTCTGTTGGTATAAAACTATGATCTACTGGTTAACAAGTCTGGGATCACAATTTTAAGGAGGGTTGTTTGGGACTCAGGATGGAACTGAGACCAGGAGCTTATGCGGGAGGTAGAGACAGGACAAAGATGGGCTATAGGGAATGGATCAGAATAATATTTTTCTACTAAAGCTTACTCCAGAGCCTGGAGTAGAACCCAAGGGTGCCCAACTCTTGCCATTCCTCATTTTGTTAGCAAGCACCTATGAAACCTGTTGGCAGAGTGTCTCCTGCTTTTAGTGATGCTCCATATACTCAAGTGTCAGAGGGCTACACAGTGGATCTGAAGATTGCATCCCTGCTAGTGAGCCATATGGGTGTCAGCATAGTACTATAATACCACATAATAGATGTTTTTTTACTGGCTTTTTAAAAACCGTAGACACTGTATGACGGAGGTAACTCAAACTTTTATTGCAAGACCTTATCTTTGAAGCAGGGGTTCTGTGTGAATTTCAGGACACAGGTAGGATAGTGTTCAGTTAAACAGTAGCTATTAAATGTTTGTTTTCTCCTTGTTGTTCACTGTGTGATACTGCCTTATTTACTGCATGCTGTTCAAACCATACTCTGTATTCAGAATTATTAATATCTGCTTGGGAACTTTAACTTGGCAATTCCTATAACTTCTGGATTCATGAATTTGAATGGGGGAGGGGGTTGCATATAAAGTTTGTCTAAATTTATAAACTCATTTAATTTTTATCTGAAGTGTTGTTTTTTGCCCATCTAAAGCAAAAAACTCAGCTACATGTGCCTTTCTAGAGAGACAGAACCAAAGAGCTTGACAGCTAAAAGGATTGGGAGGGCAATACAGCAGTACACAGGAAGTCTAGGAAGTTTTTGGAGGGTGTTGGCGACAACTTCCTGGTGCAATTGTTGAGGAGACCAACTAGAGGCCATGCTTTTCTTGACCTGCTGTTAACAAATAGGGAAGAATTTTGGGGGGATGTAGTAGTGGATGGCAACTTGGGAAGCAGTTACCACAAGATGATTGAATTCAGGATCCTGTCAAAAGGAAGAAAAAGCAGCAGAGCATGGACCCTGGACTTCAGAAAAGCAGAATTTGATTCCCTCAGGGAACTGATGGGCAGGATCATCTGGGAGGCCAGTGTGATGGGGAAAGGAGTCCAGGAGAGCTGGTCATGTTTTAAAGCAACCTTACTGAGTGCAGTAAGAAACCTTCCCAATGTGCAGGAAGAATAGGAAATATGGCAGGCAACAAGCTTGGCTTAGCAGAGAACTAATTGGTGAGCTTAAACATAAAAAGGTAGCTTACAAGAAGGAGTGATGCATGGAGGGTGTACATGGGTGCAAATGCACCCCCTGAATGTGGTGGTGCACCTCCTACAAGAAGGCATCACTGCTAGTGTCAGCGGTGCCTGCGGGCGGTTGCTGCTCGCCACCCCGCCGCCGACACTGCCGGTGGTGTCTGTGATCAGTCCATGATACCCACTGGCCACTGCTGATGGTGACTGTGGGTGGTTGCTGACTCTTGGTCGGTGCTTGCCACCCCCACCCCCCAGCTGCCGACTGTGCCGGAGGCATCTGCAGGAGCTCTCCTGCTTATCACCACTGCCATGCTCCTGCCGCTGCCATGCTCCCCCAGCTTCCAGCGGCATGCACTGTTCATGCTTACAAGAATGGAAGCTTAAACAAAAAACTAGGGAGGAGTATAAGAATATTGCTCGGGCATGCAGGGATGAAGTTGAGAAGGCCAAAGTGCAACTGGAGTTGCAGCTAGCAAGGGATGTGAAGGGTAATAAGTATGTTAGCAACAAGAGGAAGGTCAGGGAAAGTGTGAGTCCTTTACTGAATGGGGAGGCAACCTTGCTCTTTGTCCTGGGCAGCTCAGCGTGGAAGTAACCAGTGGCCAGGCTGGGCCAGGCATATGTGACACAGTGGGCCATGGCTACCAGGTACTGGGCAGGGTGCGGAGCACACGGCACAACCACACTGGAGCCCTGGGAACAGCCAGAGCTGCCAGTGGCAGTGAGTGGAGCTGGGCATGGTGCGTGGTCAGGATCTGCTGGCAGTGGGGCAGCTCTAGCACAGTCAGGTCCTGGCTTGGCCCACCCATGATCCTGTGAGTTTGCCGGGCGGGTGCTGCTGCAGCTGCACTGATCTGCAGTGGGGTGAAGGGCCACCCCCAGAGTTTGGTTCACACTGCACGTGCCTGGTGGGCAACAGCTCTGCACCCTGCACAACTGGCCCCAGGCTCTAGCTCTAGTGTGGACTTGTGGGCTGGGGCAGCCAGGGCTCCTTCCCCAGCCTGGGGTAGCATGTTCTGCTTTGGCTTCTGTTCCTGTCGTGCTGGCTGGGGATGGAGCCCACAGCTGTAGGACAGGAGTGCAGGCTGTGGGGAGGACCCAGGCCTAGGGCCCCAATGAATCCACCACTGTACAGTGCCCCAGACCCCTAAATATTTTCTTTGCCCTCTGCTGGACACCCTCCAGCTTGTCCATATCCTTTCTGTAGTGGGGAGTCCAAAACTGGACACAGTACTCCAGATGTGGCCTCATCAGTGTCGAGTAGAAGGGAATAATCACTTCTATCAATCTGTTGGCAGTGCTCCTACTAATGCAGCCCAGTATGCCATTAGACTTCTTGGCAACAAGGGTATACTGATTCATATTCAGCTTGTTGTCCATTTTAACCACCAGATCCTTTTCTGCAGCGCTGCTACTTAGCCAGTTGGTCCCTGGCCTGCAGTGGTGCATGGGAAAAGCAATGGTCTTGAGTACAAGAGTCCACATGTGCATCTGCAAGCCAAAGTGCAGGTGGAAGATCTAATTTTAGTTTTACCAGTCTTGTCAGTGTCCCTTGTGAAAGCAAAGTTTATCTTGTTCTGTTTCATACAAAGAGAGACTTCCTCTCAACCTGGAGAGGGAGACTATACAAAGACTCCCTTTTGATTTGGAGGTTTTCTTAACATAAACCTCAAGGCCAGGAATAGAGCCACTAACTTTGCTTTTTAGTGTTTGACTCTCTTCGGTGATGTTACCAGGCAGAAGATGCATGTAATATGGTATTTTATTATGGAAGGTATAGTAGAGCAGGAAAAGGAGCCTAGTGCATTATTATTCCTGGAGTGCAGAGCTCAAACAATAAATATTGGCTTGGTTTTATTTTTTTTCCAGCTACCAGGAGAACTCTAGCAATTCTAGCTGAACACCTGCAGCTCCTGATGATTGGAACCATAAAAAGCAGGCTGTATATCTTTGGGGTTTTTTTTGATTGGGCGGGTGCTTTTTTTCCAATAGATTACACTAGTTTATAATAGCTTCATATAAAATATCAAAGTTTTAAATATGGTTATTAACAAAAAGGATAACATAATATTTAATTTTCAGTTCTGAGAAACAGTGTAAGTAACCCAGTTGACTGGCTTGAGTCTGTATGTTTGTGCTATTTTTGGTTTAAGTCCATGCAATTGAGTTGGCTGTCTCACCAGCCCAGGAAGAAGCAGTGTCACAACAGAATGTGTTCCACACCTTTACCTTGGAGTGCAATTTATTATTCAGACACACACATCTGTTCAAGCAAAGCAAAACACATGGTTTCCTTTACTAAAGCAAGCTGCAGTTTACCTAGAAGACTTTTATTTCTCCCTTCTGTAAAACTCTGCTGTCCTGTATGAGGCAGGTAGCCCTTAACACTTGTTTCTCCTGGCACTCCCCCCACACCCAAACACTAGAGTCCAGAACATACTGAAAATCTTCCTTCTTCCCAGAAGAAGGGATATGCACTTATAGAGGGAGAACTATTGGTGGAGAACCATGACTGTTTCTGCCAGTACAGCTAGGTATCTTTTGCATTAGTAAATTGTTTTTTTCTGTCGTAGATTGCATCCATTTCAGAGTGACCTGGTCAATAGTCAAAGTAAAAATATGTCCCAACCAGATAATAGCTTAGGGCTTCAAAAGCCTTCTATGTTGATGAAATTGGTACTAAATAGATGATACCAACAAAGGGGTTTTCTACTGAAGTAGATTATTAGCTGCTTCTGATCACTTGCCTTGGGACAGGACAACTTTGAAGACCTGTTAAGAATCATCTGTTGGCAGGACAAACTTATTTGTAAAGTCTGGACTGTGCTACACTTGTTCATTGTGGTTATGTCACTTGGTCCTGAGCCTGTGAGAATGGTTTTGGGGAGAGATCAGTAATGCAGGAAGTCTATTAAGAGAGCAATTACTGTACCATAGAAAACTGGGGCACAAAGCATCAGTAATATCTGTCAAATCTAGGAAGGATTTTACTTGATGTTTCATTATGGGGACTAGAAATTCTAGCAAGGCTCTCATCTTACCTCTCGTAGGTCTAACTCTTACCCATTTGTGAGAGCATTGTATTGTATCCCAAATATTTTGTCTGTGTATTCAGTCTAAATAGTCCTTCAGTCAATTCTGTCTTCACAAAGGTCTCCAGGACCTGTGCTGCATTCCCAGGCAGGTTACCACATGATAGCAGAGGTGTCCTTTGGCCCTTGCATGCAGGTTCTGACAGAATTGCCTCACTTATACAATTTTTCTCTTGGAGACTATACCTCCAGATTTAAGCGGAAAGAGCAGAAATCTCATAGCTGTTCAGTCACTGCTTAAGGTGGAGTCTGGAAAAAATTGTTTCTGGCTTCACTGACAATAATATTCACCTATGCTGGGCTCCAAATGAGGTTCAAAATAGTTGAGCACCCAACCTGTGCATTTTCTTTCATAGGTAAAATGAAAGGCACTCTCATCAGCCCAGGGAGAAAAAAAACAAAACAAAACACCACACTGCTCTTTTTCAGGTCATTATCTCAAGGGACAGTTTATCATTCAGATGCAAATACCTCCTGAAATAACATCAAGCAAAGGAATTCTTCTGATCCAAGTAGATCAGTAGACTGTTGATACCAGAGGTCTTCCTTCTTGCCTATATCAACCTCAAAAAGAGGTCACATCTCTTTTTGAAAACTCCTGCTGTACATGTAACAAGGAGGTAGCCCTTAATCTTTTGCTGTCCGGTTTTTTAAATTCTGTCACATCATCAAAATATCTGAGTATTGCAAGAACTCCCTGCCTCTTTGAGTATGTCTGCACAGCACAATACCCTGTAGAGATACAAGAAAGCAGGCTACCTTAGCACGCCTCTGAGAAATATATTAACCCAGGTGGTGGCACTCAGGATAGCTTGTATAGAGTTTTACAGTCATTCTTCATTTCCTAGGTGTTCTTTACTTGCAAGCATCCACACTAGCTGTTGTTTAGCTGTTCTTCCAACTCAATGCACAATAGTCATCACTGCTGTTCAGTAAGTGGATGGAAGATATGGCCATTCTATTACATTACTAACGTGCTTCAAGAGCACAACAGCAACTGTGTTGGTTTCCTGTCTGATTCAATATAAGAAGGCTTCTCAATCTTCTGTCCATTCTGTGGTGTGAGGGGGAAAAGGAGAAGAAAATTTCTAGGGTAGTGATTCCCAATGTAGGAGTCGTGACCCTCAGAGGGGTGACATCAGTTACCAGTAGGGTCATGAGCACCACGGACATTCAATTGTAAAACCTGAGTTTTCACTACAAAATGGGATCATGAGCCCAGAACGATTGAGAGCTGCTGTTCCCGGGGGAGGGAGAGCGGGGGCAGGAAAGTAAGGTGGGTAGAGATTTGGAGTAGGAACAACTAAGGATGTTTACACAAGTTACAGTTTTTGCATGACTGGACCCCTGCAAGCACTCTACAGCCATGACATAAAACACATGTGTGGCTGCAGAGTGCTTTTAAAATGCCAATCACGCAAAAACTTAACCCTCGTCAAATCTGGTATTAGATTAAGGCACTCTACAGCAGAATGCCTTCGAGAGCTTGTTCCCTCAAGGGTTAATTTTTCATATAGGGACTGGGCTGGCAGCAGGGGAGGGAAGGGGAACAGGGCAGACAAGTACTGGAAAACAAGGGAGGCAAAGGGAAATGGGAACAGAGCAAGCCAAGAAATAGAGTGGGTAATGAAGGAGGAAGAACTGTAGGTAAGAAAGGAGGAGACAAACAAAGCAAAGGCATATGGTAAAAGATAGACCAATTAGTCAGAGTGGGAATTGATCGAGGCAAATATATTGAATAAAAGTGATTGCATGATAAGGAAAGCTGTTCACAACAGTAATTAATAGAAAATTTAAATCAATACTTGAAAGCTTGCAAAGAAGAATTTTTCCAACTATCTGAGTTGGTCCAATAAAAGATATCAGATTTACCCAAAGAACCTTGTCTGCATACATTCTGTGAGTACTTTTCAGGGGCGGCAGGTTTTTTGTTTAAGCCCTGGCTCTCAGGTTCAAAATGCTGCAGCCATTGAGTCACGTAATTAATTTTACTCTCTTCTGAGAGAGTAATTCCATCATGTGCTTATCTGTGCTCTCATAGTTTGGGTGAAACTGGCATTTTTTTCTTTTTATAGTTTAATCAGTTAAAGGTGGAGTCAGGGTGTTCTCTTCCAGACATCTGTTTATCACAGCTTAAGAGTTTGCTTTATTGTGCAAATAATGTATGAAAGAGGGTGGAGTTATATATTACTAAGCATGGGCATAAAGCTGTTTAAGTGTTTCTTGGGGTAATATTAATCAAGTCTGGTACCAGATTGTTTCACACTGCTTTCAGAAGAACTGTTGTGCTCGAGAGTGGGATAGAGTATAAATGTTTCAAACTATATTTACACAAACTTGAAGGAAACTACCTGTTGTTTATTTGAGGCTGGCTTTGGCTACCCTCACCTTTTTGTAAATTTTGTACAAGAAGAGATCAGCATTGGAGTCTCTTTCTTTGAGGGACTGGAGGTTTTCCAACCAAGATGCTTTCGTAGGAGCATTTTATGAGAAGAACACAGTGCTGGCGGGCTACAGAGGGATGAGGTGCTGTAGTCCGTGTGTAGACAAAGCGAGAGGTGTGTGTGCACGACACTTTAAAATGGGCTAAATGCTTTTGCAGCACTTTAATGGTGTTGGTGTTTGCACACCTCAGCGGCGTATTGCAGATTAATTCCAGCTGTTGTAGGAAATTCGGCAGCATAACACGCCTTAAATTACTTGGGGCGCAGCAAACAAAACTTTGAGGAGTTTTAGTTTGCTGCCCCTACAGCCACAGAGTGAAGCACCCTGCTCCGTGCAGCTCCACGGCTCTGCAGGAAGCCCTGCAGGCAGCCTGGCAGCAGCCTGGGAAAGCAGGCTCCACCCAAAAAAAGTGATAAGCCTGATCTCCCCCACTTGTCCCCAGAGCCTGCCTACCTGCATGGGTTGCGTGGGGGCCTGGTGCTTCCCTGCATGGCTGCAGTGCCCCCTAGGATCACCCGAACTGGATGCCTGCGGGCGGGTACTGGCTGAAGTGGGGAGGGGCCACCATTGCTGCAGAGGGAAGCACCAGCGCCCCCACAGCCCCAGGGCTGCTCTACCCACTGGCAGCTCACCCACCCCTTTCTGCTGAAGAGGCAGGTAAGTAAGTGGGGGGTGTGCTTGACACAGGGGTTTAATCAGCCCTAAATTGAAGCGATGTTTTTTAAAACTCACCGCTTTAATTTAGGGCCCCTGTTTCATCTACACACTCCCGTAGACTACATCCAGGTCTTCATTGCAAGTGGGGAGGTTCAGGAAACACTGAGTTGCCCCGAGGCAGAGTCCCTCCTAGTATTCTCCATGAAATGCAACTGCATTCTACCTCCAGTACAGGGTAGTGTCAAAAAGCCAAGGGAGAACCTGCAATAATTTGTGATATATGAAGTTTATTAATACCATTTCTGTTAGTAGCTTCACATGAGAAAAAGGGGGGGAAAAACAGAAAGGAAAAAAACCTTCTGTTCAAGGGATTTATGTGAAAACATTGGGTTACAGATTCATCTGAATTTATTGGCATTATTCAGGCCTCTGGTAGATACCTATTAATGTCAAAACACACACTGTATAATTTAAAACCATTGTAGCCACCCTTGGCCAGCTCTTCTCCAGAGACCGAGCAGTGGAAAAGCAGGGGTGATCTATACTGGGACCGAGCGGAATTGGTAAGATCTTATGGGCAAGATTTTGCAGAGCTGTTGATATTTATAGATCACTTTATGGATACCAATACGCAATGAAAAATCTTAATTAAAAAATACTTGTCTAAGTCCTATTTTAGTTGAACTATTGTGAAGTAGCAGAGAGCAAGTTTAGTGTGGGGCCTGGAGTCTGGAAAGGAGGCAGCTTTTGATACCATATTGTCAGCCAACAGTTATTTCCCATTTCACTAATTAGGTGACTGAACAAAGATCCTGGAAAACAAGTTTCTGTAGGACCTTAGTGGTGAGCGTAGTATCCTGTGGACCGAAAGAAACATTTACACACAGGAGAACAGCTTTCAGAAAAGTTAGGGAGGAACATTTCTTTTTGATGACTAATATTTAGGGATGGGCAAAGCCTGAACTGTGTGAGGTTTTGTGAACCTTATGAACTATATCTTTGGTTTCACAGGGTTTGCAAAACTAGTTTTTCCTAGTAATATTATTTTCAAAGATGATTGCTGCTGCTAAAGGGAAGTCTCTATTCTTGTATGTATAAGACCAGAAGAGTATCATCACAGATCTTGTCTGCCACAAGTTAATGGCCTATGAACACTTTCTCCCTGCCATCTCCATTATTTCTCAGTATTTCTATATATTTTACATATTTTTTCCAATATCTGAACTTCAGTACTGGAAAGGATCTCTCTGATCACTTGGGTCAAATTCCTGCTATTACAAGCAATTGTGTCTTATCCCTTTCAGGAATTAAGCTTTGTCTAAAACAGTTGGGTATCTTGCCTTCACTATTCCTTAGTTTAGATTACTGCATTTGCTTGAATATAAGACAAGCCACCAATAATTTTATATTTTTAAAATTATTTTTCCACGCATATAACTTCGTTATTGAAGGTTTGCCTTGAATTTGTCCACCTCCGACTGCTACAACAAGAAAAATAAATCTTAGTGGTCAGGTAGCACCTTAACTCTCTGCCCCTACCTCTCTCCCTCCCCCCCACAACTGCTTTCCTCTTAAGTTCTTTCCCTGCCTCCTTACTGCCAGACCCTGCTCTCCCTGAGCACATAAAAGTGAGGGGCAAATTTGAAAACACTGACCTAGATATAATAATAGCAATAACAATAATAATCATATAAAAATAGGTGAGTGTATGTATGTATAGTACAGACTATGCATGATATTAGTGCAAAGCCAAAAAGGCTTATGGTTCACGCTAATATATTATTAGGCTGGGCCCCAGCGGAGATGACAGGGTTTAAAGCTATGGTGACCCCACAGCTTAACACTACTCAGTATATGTGTGTACTCCAGCTACCCCTTCCCCTCCACAAAAGATCCATGTGCTAATAAACTCCCTCCACTTGTGAATGAAACTGGGTGTTTTTTTTAGAAGTCCTGGGATCCTCCAAAAGCCTACATGCAGATGAGGTGTTGGGTATCCTGGGCCTGCTTCACCTCATGGAGGGTGGGGATGCATTAATTATATGCAACAGGCTGAGATACGGGGTAACAGAAGGATTCCGAATTTACTGTTTGGGGCCTTGTAGGATGTTTGCCAGATTTTAAGGCTGGTGAAGAAACAGGAGTCATTAGAAATGGGAAAGAAAGGTGCAGCTTAGCTGTGGGAGCGAAGAGGAAGTTGAAATGTATTCATTGTAGTGACTCACCATGACTTGAAAAAGAGTTGGTGCTGAGGGGAACTTGTGTGATGGGCACTACAGTATATCTTATTCAAATAGTCTGTATTAACCTACTTTTATGGTAAGTTCACATTAATATGTTTCATAGAAAATTAGTGTTGGAAGGGGCTTAAGGAGGTCCTTTAGTCCACCCCCCTGCTCAAAGCAGGATCTTTCCCAGCTATATCATCTCAGCCAAGACTTTGTCTATGCAGGCCTCCAAAATCTCCAACAGTGGAGATTCTGCAATCTTGCTGGGCAACCTCTGTTTTAGTGCTTTACCACTCTCCTGGTGATCGAGGTTTTCCTGATATCTAACCTAAACTTCCCATGCTGCAACTGAGATGATTGCTCCTTGTTCTGTCATCTGCCACTAGTGAAAGCAGCTTAGCTCTATCCTCTTTGGAACCACCGTTCAGGTAGTTAAAGGGTACTATCAAATCCCCACTCAGTCTTTTCTTCTGCAGACTAAATATACAGTTTCCTTAGCCTCTCTTCATAAGTCATGAGCCCCCAGCCCCATGAACCATTTTCATTGCCCTTTGCTGGATTCTTCAATTTGTCAACATCCTTTTTGTAGGTGGGGGGGAGGAGGGGCAGGAAAAAACAACACAGTACTCCAGATGTGGCCTCACCAGTGATCAATAGAGGGGAAGAATCACTTCCCTCAGTCTGCTGGCAATACTACTACTAATGCAGTCCAATATGCCATTAGACTTCTCCACAGCAAGGGCACACCATTGGCTCATATTCAGCTTATTGTCCACTGTAACCCCCAGGTCCTTTTCTGAAGAGCTGGTTATTCGCCAGTTGGTTCCCAGCCTGTACTGATCCATGGGTTATTCCATCCGAAGTGCAGGATTTTGCCCTGTCCCAGGGGCACAACCACAGGAGAGCTAGAGACCCTCCCCTCGGGGGACCCTGGGATGGGGGCTACACACCCCATGGAAAAAAACCCTGAAAAAAGAAACTACTTACTGGCCACAGGATGCCAGGTGCCAAAGGAACAAAGAGCAGAGCCTGCGTAGTTCACGGGCTGTGCCTATATACAGCTGGAGCCAAAAGGTGATGTCAGGAGCAATCAGTGGTTGATGAAGATAAAAGGGAGCACTGAAAGAGAAATGGGGAGAGTGGGAGAAGCAGCGGAGGCTGTGGAGGCTCTCCATGCCAGCAACAGGCAGTGCGGGCATGAAAGAAAGGGTTTGGATCAGACAGCAGCAGCGAAGACTACGGAGGCTCTCTGCTTCAGTGGCAGGCAGCCCTGGTGTGAAGGGGTGGATTACTTTTGGGGAGTGGCACACTGAGCGGCAGGGAATAAACCCCGTGCCAGCCACGAGCAGAATCGGCAGCCAGGGGACAACCTCACTCCCGAAGGAGCTATAGCAAACCCGGAGACGGCAGAGGTTTCCTACTCCAGGTTTTCACAGGTATGAAGCCGTGGAGGGAGTCTGACACGGGGAAGGACAGAAAATACCCCGATGAAAGTGCAGAGTGGAGCAGCACCAGGGGACACCACCTAACTTAGGTTCTAGGACTGAAAGAGGGAAGGAGTAGTGTATCCTGATCTCTTCTCTTCTATCTGCCCTTTTATCCTTCTCTTTAAGTCCTTTTTCTCTTTATTTGCCACTAGTCTGTATTTAGTCTTCTGTGTTGCTGTTGTGGTCTGTCTTTTTTCTTTGGGTGTTCAGTGATTAGGTCTGCCTCGAAGGGGATCTGGCCGACACCGCACCACCAGGGTGATCACGAGGTTCAGCTGGGTGCCCTTGACAACAGGGAAGATAGATGAGATGGGCGTATCCAGTAGGCCTGTAGTGTATCAAAGAAACAAAGCTAATAACCAATCCCAAAAAGGGCGTGAAGATCAAAGGTCATCTAAGCCAGAGGGACGGCTGCATTAAAATCAGGTGGCTGGCTGGAAGTTGGCATAATGAAGGGATGTAGGGGAGGTGGAACCCCGTGAATATCCACCGGGAGGAGTGACTGACCCTGAGAGACCTACGGAAGAAGACCCCTCCACTGAAAATACATTCAAAGTCATGGCAGGTGAGTTTAGGGGCCTATTACAGGGTGATTGAGGTCTCTCTCAGTGGCCGCAAGAACCCTCACCACTCCCACCACCAGGCTCGCATGCTAAGGCACTGCGTGAACAGGTGTTTGAAGCAAGGTGGTCACATCCCCTTCTCCTTATTGAACCTACTGAGAAATCTTTTGTTCCAATCCTCCAATTTCTCAAGTTCTCTTTGAATCCTAGCCCTACCCTTCAGTCTATCTACTATTCCTCCCAGGTTGGTGCCATCCACAAACTTGCTGAGGGTACACTCCATCCCATGTTCCAGGTCGTTGATGAACATACTGAAAAAACCTGGCCCCAGGTCCAACTCCTGGGACACTCTACTTGATACCAGCTGCCAACTACACATTGAGTCATTGATTACTACCCTTTGAGCTGATCATCCAGCCAGATTTATATCCACCTTACAGTCCATTCATCCAACTCATACTTCCGTAGTTTGCTTTTAAGAATATTGTGGGAGATACATATCAAAAACCTTGCTAATATCCAAGGGAATCAGGACTCACAGTAGAGATGATGCCTTTAATTGAACAAGAAGATATTTTCAAAAAAAATTCTTTAATTGCAAGCTTTCAGGCACAAACGCCCTTCATCAGGCACTGGACAAAAGATTGTAAAAGTTCTCCTGGGTAGAAATGAAAGTGCACATTTCATAGGATTTCACAGAGGAGTCAATAGATGGAAAACTCCTCTGGGCAGTCAGTTCCTAGCTGGTATGAAGCCTCTCACGGGATGGTGATGATCTCATGGGATGTGAGAGGCTTCATACCAGCTAGGAACTGACTGCCCAGTGGAGTTTTCCATCTGTTGAGTCCTCTGTTAAATCCTATGAAATATGGACTTTCATTTCTACCCAGGAGAACTTTTACAATCTTTTGTCCAATGCCTGATGAAGGGTGTTTGTGGCTGAAAGCTTGCAATTAGAGGATTTTTTTTGCAAAAATCTTTGTTGGTCTAATAAAAGATATCATCTCTACTATGAGTTCTGATTGTCTTTTTCCTTTAGACCAATATGGCTACAACCTGGATACCTTGCTAATGTCCATGTATATCACATCCACTGCTCTCCCTGCATCCACAAATCCAGTCATTTCATCGTAGTAGGCAATCAGGTTGGTCAGGTATGGCTTTTCCTTGGTGAATCTATGCTGACTGTTCCTAATTACCTTCTTCTCCAAGTACATAGAAATGGATTCCTTAATGATCTGCTCCATGATTTTTTTGGGGACTGCTGTGAAGCTGGCCAGTCTGTAGTTCCCTTGGTCCTCCTTCCCTTTCTTAAAGATGGACACTACATTCATTTGCCCTTTTCCAATTGTCCAGGACCGCTCCTGATCACTGTGAATTTTCAAAGAAAAAGGCCAGCAGCTCTGCAATCACATTGGTAAACTCCCTTAGCATCCTTGGGTGCATTGTGGGAGTCCCTACCTTTTTCTTTTGCCACTATTGGCTTCTCACTTATTACTCAAATTGTGCTGCCAGGTGCAGTAGTCTGGGAGCTGACCTTGCCTGTGAAGACTGAGATAAAAAAAGCATTGAGTACTTCAGCCTTTTCTGCATTACCTGTTGCTAGGTTGGCGCTCTCATTCATTCAGGGACCCACACTTTTCCTGACCTTCCTTGTTCTGGCCATACTTGTAGAAAGCCTTCTTGTTACCCTTCATGTCCCTTGCTAGCTGCAATTCCAGTTGTGCTTTGGCCTTCCTGATTTCATCCGTGCATGCACAAGCAATACTCTTATACCCCTCCCTAGTCATTTGTCCAAGTTTCCACTTCTTGTAAGCTTCCTCTTTGTATTTTGGCTTACTGGAGAGTTCCCTGCTAAGCCAAGATGGCCTTCTGCTGTACTTGGTAGTCTTCCTGTGTGCCAGGATGGTTTATTCCTGTGCCCTCAGTAAAGTTTATTTTAAAATACATCTAGCTCTCCTGGACTCCTTTCCCCTTCAGACTGGTCTCCTAGGAGATCCTGCCTATCAGGTCCCTGACTGAGTCAAAGTCTGCTTTTCTGAAGTCCAGAGTCTTTACTCTGTTGCTCTCCTTCCTTCCTTTCCTCGGGAGCCTGAACTCAGTCATCTCGTAGTTGCTGCTACCCAAGTTGCCATCCACTTCTACATTCTCCACCAATTCTTCCTTGTTTGTGAGCAACAGGTCAAGAACAGCATGGCCCCTAGTTGACCTCTACAACGCTTGCACCAGGAAGTTGTGGCCAGTGCTCTCCAAAAATTTCCTGGATTGCTTGTGCACTGCTGTATTGCTCTCTCAGCAGATGTCAGGATGATTGAAGTCCTCTATGAGAACCAGGGTCTGTGATTGGAAACTTTTGCTAGCTGCTTGAAGAAAGTCTCATCCTTCTGGTCTTATGGTCTATAGCTGACCCCCACCACAACATCACCCTCATTGCTTTCCTTTCTGACCCTAACCCAGAGACTTTCAACAGTCCTATTTCTAGTTTCATACTGGAGCTCTGAGCAATTATACAGCTCTTTTACTTAAAGCACAACTCCTCCTTTTCTCCCCTTCCTGTCTTTTCTGAACAGTTTATAGCCATGAATGCTAATACTCCAGTCATGCGAGCTATCCCACCAAGTCTCTGTTTTTCCAGTCATGTCACAGTTCTGTGTCTGTGCAAGGACTTCTAGTCCTTCCTGTTTGTTTCCCAGGTCCCGTGCGTTCATTTATAGACACTTGAGGTGTAACTAACCAATTGCTGTTTCCCAGGAAGAATGAGAAGGCCTCCCTTGTTGCTCCTTCCTGCTTGTGTTTCCTCTAGGTATCTTTCCTTAGGGCTTTGGTCTCCATTCCCCAGTAAACCAATTAAATCCCTCCTCATTAGGTTAGTGAGCCTGTCTGCAAAGATGCTCTTCCCTTTCTTTGTCAGGTGGATGCTGTCTCTTCCTAGCAATCCATTTTCTTGAAACAACATCCTGTGGTTAAAGAATCTAAAACCCTGCTGATGACACCAGCTGCACAGCCATGCATTGATCTCCAGGATGCATCCAGTCTTGTCTGGGCCCTTCCTCTTGACCAGAAGGATCAAGGAGAACACCACCTGAGCCCATGTCTCTTTTGCCCTTGCACCCAGAGCCCTATAGGCCAACAGGGTCCATGTATTTTATAGTCCTACTCAGTGTTGGCTGCATTTAATCAGCTTCGTAGTTGATTTCCATTACTGAGCACATGCTACTTTTGGCAGCAGTTTAATGATAGACAATGTATTTATTTAGTTTAGGTTTCCTTGTATGCAAATATAGGATGAGGGGACCTGCATTCAGGTAAATATGATATTTTCCCTGCTGTAGTATTGTATGTGTGGGGGGGGAAGAGGGCATATTCAGGGCAAACCCCCAATAAATAGATTCTATATGTGGAGTATTATAACAAATTTAAAATTTTTCCTTACATAGAAACTAATTACTGGGAGATCATCTTATATTTGAGTAATTATGGTACATTTCTCCATCACTGCTCTATAGGTCTTGCATGAATGTGAGAACAGACAATTCCAGAACAGCTGGTTTTCTGTTACTGTTTTCACATTTTAAAAGACTTTCATAGCATGCATGACCGTTCCACCTTTAAAATAGGTTAATATTATGTTATGTGCTACTCCTATATTGCGTTTATATTTGTTGAATTGTAAGCAGAGAAACATCCTCACACACTAAATAGTGATTACCTGCAAGGCAATAGTCTATAATTACAGAGCTTTGTTTAATGTACCATGGTCTGAATATCTCTTGTCTTATAAGTGAAACCACAAGTTGTGTTTTTTGTATATAGACAGTGCTTCAACAGATCATTGTTGTGTTTTGAATTTTGCCTTTACTGTATGTCAGTTATATTAATGAAATGTAGGTGCGGCAACCAACCAATAAGAAAATAAAAGCATTTTTCTGGCTGTATATTACACTAATTGGGATTACCATATGCAGTGTATTTGTCCTAGTAAATACTATTCCATTTCAAAACAGTTAATCTTTTAAAAGAGAAAGAGGAGTGGGAAGCTGAGAAAATTGCCAAAGATGAAGACATATTTTGTAATTATGTAGATTAATCATTAGCATCGGTATCTCCAAAAACCCCTCAGGCACAAGAATATATATAATGCATATTAATTCCAGACAAAGCATGGAAGCAAAGGTTTTCTTTAAAATAGAACTTAAAACAGACATTGAAACCAGCTTTGATGAAAGCTTCTTACATTTCTAGCTGACTCCAGGGTACACACCAAATAAAAGTGGAATTTTTCTAAATTGGAATGTTAAAGCAATAATAAGCATGGTCTGAACATTGCCAAGATGTTGTAGAAGAATCCTTTAAAAGCCCTTGGTTCAATTAGAATAAATTACGTATGCAAGATATGCTTTCTGGAATTTCTGCACTGTTTACTAGCCTGTCATGAAAGGATTTCTCCATAGAGAGAACGACTTTTACAAGGCATTGAGATTTGTAACAGAAGCATGTGCCCCTTCACATATATAGCCTGGGTAGAGTTGGAGATTTTTTTTTCATTTAACTTGATCCTTTTATGTAACAATCCCCTTTTTATTTGCATTATTGCAGAAACATTTCATATTAGGGCCACCGGCAGAGAAGTGATTTACTACCGGTTAAAGGACACATTGGCAGTTTTCTATTCCCCAAGCAGTTTCCCACAACAGCTCTTCTGATGACAAGCCAACCTAGCAAGTCTTGGCTCGCAGTTTCGGTGGTTTGTAAGCTGTTTCATACTGAAAATATGGGAGTTACTCAGCACCTGGGGCCAGGTTATGAGTTACTTTGCATATATACTGGTGTATCCCCAGTGATTTTAATAGAGTTGTTTCTAATGAATACTGGTCTTATTCAAATCAGAACTATTACTGGAAGTGGAAAGAAGGTGACAGTAGGTTAGTTAACTTCCAAAGGAAAATGCATGCTTCCGTAGTAGAGCTTGAAAGAAAAAAAAAATCCTTTATGTTAAATTTTTCACTTGTAAGGGCACCTCATACCAATTTTATAGCCAGATTTAATATTAAGATTATCCTTATTAAATTACAGAATCTTATATGAAATTACTTAAGGTAGGAAGCATTTTTTATGCTTGGGTAAATCTCTATTAGTGCTACTACTGTGGAAGTTGTAGTGAAGACAAGGGACAGGAAGATAAAAAAAAATGGTAAAATGCTGGCACCTCATTTATACCACAGTTAATAACACTGGTGAAATTTCAGTCGTACAGAAAAAAATGTGTTTCCTAGTTTAGAGAAATTCAGAGGAGTCATATTGCTGCCTAGTCATGAATGGTAATCCAAAAAAACCTGCAACTACTTACTCCAGGAATGCGTTTGTGCCCCCATATGGTGCTGTAGAACTAAAGGGCATCTTTACACATGCTCTAGGGGTGGGGTGGGGGGGCACTTTAATTAGAGCTGTAAAGTGCCTGCAGTGTCTTGTGTATTCAGCAGCTCTGCACTTCAAAATGGCAGCAGGGGCACTTTAACTAAAACTCATTTGACAAGCTGCTATTTTGAAGCATGGGGACACTGAATACTTGAGAGGCAGAGGCTGCTGGAGTGTGCTAACTGAGCCTGTGCCAACGTGCTGTACTTACAGCACATCAGAGCAGTGTACAGTGTACAGCTACAGGCACTCAAAAATACTAAATAAGTTGTCCAGCACATTTGAAACAGATATCTGTTTTTAAATGTGTACTAGGATAACTCTGGTCTCGCAGACGCATTCTAGTTCAAATAAACTTTTTTTTTCTAAATTTCATTCTGTAGTTTGAACAATTTAAAATACTCTTGCTCATCCTAAACTCTGGTTTAACATTGCATAATATTAAACTTCTCTTCTATCCCAGAAGATCGTATCTGGAATGCAGTGTTCAAGAAATATTAATCCAAAGTAAAACAGGTGCAGAAAATGACTACCATGATGATAAAGATATAAAAAGCCTACCCTACGCAAAAAGCTTAGCATATTTTAGTTTAGCAAAATAAAAGCTCATGGGGTATGTGGTTGCCCTAGAAATGCATTAGGGTAGTCAACACCAGAAGAAAAATTTTTGAAGTTTAAAAAAATAAACAAACACACAAAAAACTCTGTGCTGGCTCCAGAACAAATATGTGTAAATTGCCCATAAATCAATTTAAGCTTGAAATTAGAAAGTGATATCTCACTTTTCCAATGAATGAGTCCACCAACAGCCATTCAAGAGGAGTGGTGGGGAAATGTAACCTAACTAATTTTAAGAAGAAAGGGCTTTGTACATTTATTATGGGGAGTAGGTGACATACTGCTTGTAATAGGAGGTGATCTGACCCACTGACTTTTAGATAGCATATATTTAACGGTTTCACCTAGCTTGGGGTACAATACACAATCCTGTGTCCTTTGGTATGAGGTAGGCAAAGGCTAAGATAGTGAGACAATATTTCTGCAGCTTAATTGCTTTATAATAATAGCAACTGAAATGCATGGAAACGCCTAAGATTTTTTTAGAGTTGTGTGAGATCTGACAGAAGGGATGTTCTATGTCTAGGTGGTGGGTGGGCACTTTTTAAACTGCGCGCATGCGCAGAAGGGTTCGCTGATGGCACTGCACCGCTTTAGGGGCTGGGGGGGTCTCTGCCCCATGGAAGAAGGGGACAGGTGAGTGCCGCCCCCTTCCTCTGTCTCACGAACCGGGTGGGACCGGTTGCATGGGTCCCTGGCAGCTAGGCCAAGTAGGAGCCGGGGAGGGGTGGGCCATGACACTCCTCAGCTCTGACTCAGCTGCCCCGCAGCTGTCTGGGTTGGGGTCCCTCCCTCCCTGCCTATGAGGAGAGACTGAGGGACCTGGATCCCTTCAGCCTCCACAAGAGAAGGCTGAGAGGGGATCTTGTGGCCATTTACAAATTCAGCAGCAGCAGGGCCAGAAAGGGATAGGAGATGTTCTGTTTTCCAGGGCACCCCTGGAATAACCAAGAATAATGGCCACAAACTGACAAAGAACAGATTTAGGTTGAACTGAATCAGGAAGAACTTCTTTAAAATAAGGGTTGCCAGAATCTGGAATGGGCTTCTAAGAGAGGTGGTGCTCTCCCCTACCTTGGGGGTCTTTAAGAGGAGACTGGACAGGCACCTGGCTGGGGTCATGTGACCCCAGTGCTTTTCCTGTCCAGGGAAGGGGGTTGGATTGGATGATCTACTGAGGTCCCTTTTGACCCTAACATCTATGAAACTCTCATGGACCCTTCTACCTCCCTGCACACCCTGCTAACTCTCCTGATCCTGCCAAACCTCCCACAGACCTCACCAACTCCCTCCCAAGGATCCTGCTTGGACCCCTGATTCCCCAACCACCCCTTGCAGACCTCACCCCTCCCTCCCCACCTGGTGAACCCCCTATGGACCCCACCAACTGCTTCCACAGACCCCAGTAGAACCCCATCACCCATCCCCCAAAGCCCCATTGTGGACCCTGCTTGCTTCCCAATCCCCCCAACCCCTCCTGCTAGCTTCTCATCCCAATTTGCCTTAGATCGGTTGGCCATTTTTAACTTGATCTAACCTCCCAGAATGTATGTTACATACACCTTAGCTATCACTACTAATTTTTTATGCTGTACTTTCTTCCTCTAGGCATTGGACAGAAGGCAAGTGTTGGTTTCTTTGTCCTGTCAAAAATTCCCTGCCTCTAGACTTCCAGCTGCCCTGGGCTTTTACCCAGGTTTATGTCATCCTGAGCTAAATTCAGTCCACATTGCTCTCAGAAGCCATGTAGAAGCAACATCTTTTAACTCTTGACCTCCTTGGTTTTTGTTAGGTATAATGTGGCCTCATTTGTGTCATTCTAACGGTAGGTCATAACTTATGCTGTATACTAGATACTCTTTATTTAATTCCATTATCCAATTTTTAAATGAGATTAAAAAGTGTATATAACATTCTAAATCTTGGGTGCCTGAATTGAAGTGCCCAAATCCTCTCTCTATATAGGCAACTATCTAGTTGTTCTAATAAAAGGCATCACCTCTGCCAAGCGATCTGACTCCAAATCCTTATCTAGGCACTGAAATAAGTGGCTTAATTTGTTTCTTATTGTTGCATATTTCATAATAAGTTAAGTTTTCTAGGAGCCTCCCAGTGAAGATAAGATAGTATCTGACAATCCAGTTTCAGTTATGACACAGCAGAAGAGGTAAGAAAGCAACAACACTAGAGGCACACGTGCTGGATACATCCACCTATATCAAAGCCATGTATTCCACTTTGGGACAGCAAAGGCTTTTAAGGTGCCAATCAACTATTATAATCATTTCCTCTGATTTATGTAACAGGTGCCACAGAACCATGCACCATATTCTCTGCTTCAACCCATATATTCTGTTGAATTTAAGATTTTTAATTGAAAACAAATTAAATTTGGTGAGACACCTTTTTAAGTAGAACTTCAATAAGTACATAGGAAAAGCAGTAGTAATGGCCTTTTGGGCCATCTCAGAGGAATGTTAACTTGTACTTCAACAGCTCAAATGATTAGGTGAGGTAGGGGGTGAAATGCCTTGTATTAAACACTCAAGTTTGAAAATTTTCCATGACATACTCCACAACCAAACTTAAAATTAAACACTGACTGAAAACCTAAATGACCTAATCCAAACCTCATTGAAGTCAAATGGGAGTGTTTCCATAGGTATCAGTAGACTTTTCATTAGCCCTACAATGACCAGCATTTTAAACTCCTGAGACAAGATTTTCTAGTTGATCCTGCTATTAAAGGATTCCCATTTGATCACCTCTTCTGTTATAATAATTAAATTTGCAATATAAAATGATAGCTTAGTAAATGCAGAGCTTGAGCATTCTCTTAATTAAAAAGTTGTATTTCAGCACCAAGCCTGAAACCTTGTCAGAGTCCCTGCTGAGAAGTGCACAGGGTGCTTGTGATGCATGATAAGTTCTTGGCGACAACATTTCTATGAATTGATAAATGGCTGCATATTTATTTCACTTAAAATTATACCCCTTTGACAGTGCTCTGTAGGAAATGCCACCACAAGAAACAGAATCAGAGTCTTGAAAAGCTGAATAAAGAGATTCAAACCAAATGAAATTAAATATTTTAGCCATAAAACCTGAAGAAATAAAATGTTCTCAGTGTGTCTACATGACTAACCTACTGCACAGTAAAGTGTCACCATCTACACGTGTACAACATTTACAACACAGTAAATTAGCCTACTGCACAGTTAGCTAGTAAACAGAGGTACTAGATTAACTGCACAGTAGCACTCATGTAGATGCTGACCAGGAGCAAATTTGCTCCCAGTCAGCCTAGGCAACAGAGGGCCACAGGGGACAGGGAGCTCTCTATCCCTGGTCCTGGTGCTGCTCAGCTCCCGGCTCCCCCCAGGAACTGGAAGCCAATCAGTGTGGGAACTGGGGAGCTCTCTGCCCCTGTCCCAACTCCAGGCACCCAGTGTGGAGCTGGCAGCTCTGGAGCCAACCCCCAGAGCATCTCTGTGCAGCATGGAGCTGGCTGTTCTGGGGAGCAGGCAGTGGCTAACGACTCAGCTCCTGCCTGCCCCATGGAGCAGCTCTGCTTCCCAGCCCCTGCTCACTCCTTGGAGCATCCAGCTCCATGGCAATCAGAGCAATTACCAATGAGCTCCATGCCCCTCCTGCCCAGCAGGAGGCTTGCCAGTAGCTGCCCCACACCCAGGACAGCTCCCAGTGAACCCTTTGCCAAGCAACGAAGTCCTGCCCAGCAGGGGGGCTTACTGGCAGCTGTATGTCCTGATAAGCATGGAATGCTGTGCCTGCTTCAAGGACAGCTGTCTCCTGGCCCCATGCACATTACATCCCTTCCTGATATGCATGGGGCCAGGAGACGACTGCTGCTATGCACATTGGGACCAGCCCTGTGTCCATTCCCTGCCCCCAAGCTAGCACCTGAAGGAGCCTGGAGCTCCCCCTGGCTGCTGCAGGGGGGGCAAAGCAGGGTGGAATCAAATCTGCTCCCAACAAGAAGCATGTGTAGGTGTGCTCCCGAGAAGGCTTACTGCACAGTATTTTACTGTGCAGTAAGCCTAATGCGACTAAATAACATGTGTAGACTTGCCCTCTGTGTACTAAGGTTTTTCTAAGTAGCTCATATTAACCCTTAGAATACTTACAAGATATTATATGTATAACTCTGGGTATTCAAATCCATGATTATAGTATGCATCTCAAATGAATATTTAAATGCCATCTCTGATGCCATAAGACATCAGAAACTTATTTTTAGAATGAGGCCTATAAAGGGTTTAGTTGAACAATGTCTTTTTTGTGCCCCTCTGACAGCAAGAATGCTGGCAGAAATGGTTGCCTTGTAATCTCCTTGGTACAAAACAGTGTTTTTCAAGCTTCTTTAGCCACATGCTGCTGTACCTGCAAAATATTGCTGTTCACGTCACCTATACCCATCGGTTTTTGAATGTTTGTTCTTTAGAAAGAGTGTTGACGCTAACATCAGTGCGTGGCAATGTTAATCACCAAGTGTGGGCCACTCAGAAGTTCTACTACCATTATTGAAATTCAGGCACATATCTCTTGCCAAAGCACATAGTATACCCCGGGGTACACTTACCCCAGCTTCAGAACCATTGCTAATAGGGGAACCTTCAGGTGGTGCAGTGCCAGAGAAGCCAACCTTAAACCCTCCCCACTCTCAGCCTCCTCCCTGAAGCTGAAGGAGTATGTTGGGATTTTTTTGTGAGGAAGGGACATTGCTGTGCTCTGGCAGTTCCCATAAACTCCGGGGGGGAGGGGGGATCACAGGAAGGTTCAACGGGAATAATGCTGAGGAAGGAGAAAGGAACCCTAAGTAGATTCCTGTCACTTGATGCCAGCCCTGATGATACCTACAATTGCTTCTGGGTAGCTTTATGTTCTACTTTTGTCATAGGACCTTAAATGAGGCATGGGGGAGGGCAGCAGAGCTTTGTTATTCCCATTTTTGGTCTTCCATCTTCTTAAGAATTGGGTTTGTAAGCTTTAGTGCTGCTGTCCATGACAAATAATCTAGCAGAAGCATCAGTTGTTTGTAGGCAATAAGGCAAGGAGTACATATCTTTAGTTACTGTAAAAAGTAACATCCCCAATTAATAACAGTTTTCTCTTTCCCTCTCCACCCTTCTGTGAATAGATTGTGTCTTTGGAAAGAGAGGGTTAGGACTGTATATCTTCTACTGGCATTCATAAAAACGATAGGGACTCTCTGGAGAAATGTTGATCAAAAAGGGAGTTTGGGATGTGGTTTTCCTTGGCTTCATGTCAACAGGAGAAGAAACTTGAGCTGACACCTCCTGTCAGCAGCAGCTGTGACAGTGAGAAAATGTCTGGATTACTTTTTATGAATGGTCTGTGACTTTGTTTCCTTGCTGTCTGCCTAAATACACAGAGTTAAACCAAAGGAATCTGTAAATGAATTGTTAAAGAACAGAGCAGGAAAATTAAAATGGTGACATAAGATGACCTTGTGTAAGCAGCTTAAATGGAGTAAAGAGAACAGTGGGTGATGCAGTAAAGGCAACAATGGATGGGGCCATCAGAATGGCTACTTGTATGGTTCCTATTGGGGCTAGAATGGTTTACATTTCCCAGTGCTTAGCTTGGGAAGCCTTAACTATGGAAAAGGGAAAGGAGGCTGTGTGATCTGAGAGGCTACCAAGCATCCATTAAAAAGCTGACTTTTTGCTGCCACACTACTTCCTCTTGACAGAAATAGACTTATCTGGACTGAGGGAGATATACAAAAGTTTAAATAATAAGCTTTGAATCTTGGAGGAATTAATAAATAATACTTTTTTCGAGTTGCTGTTTCTGTGCTACTGCAGGTATATACTGTTGCAGGCTCCTAAAGGAAATTCCTTTAAAATTCATATTGCCTTTGGGCCTGATGAAGTAGTCACCATTGGTACTGAAGGACTATAATCCAGGTTCTCATCTAAGACTGGGCAAATGATAGAATTAAACTACAGGAAGATTAAAGGCCTGTGGCTTGACACCTGTAGGGTGGACTCAGCAAAACTCCTTGGAAGGCATAGTGGTGCAGGCGCTAACCTAATAACCATGACAGCCTCCTTCTCAGGAGTTTCTTCAGGGTCCTTCATCTCCTGTAGACAAATTTTAATATACATGACATAACTGGAGGACATGTTAGAATAAGCCTTAGCATTGATCAGCAATACCCAGAGATCTCAAAGACCTTTACAAAGATAGGTGTGCATTTTGAAAAAAAAATTCATTTCAGTCATCATCTGGCTTAAGTTTCTCCCAGCCATGCAGTGGTTCAACTCAAGGCATTACCTGCAAAAATCCTTAACGCAAACATATCTGTGATAACAATGCTACCTCCTGGTACCCACAGTGGGGAGTGGTGGGGATGTAACAACTTCCCCAGTGTCTATCCCACTGTAAATGGTAGCTGGTCATTCAGCCTGGGAAGTCAAAGGAGAGAGACATAGTTCACCAGGGTGGTTCCCAAGAGGATGGAGCTAGACTGTTCTTAGCGGTAGCAGATGACAGAACAAGGAACAATGATCTCAAGCAAAGGAAGTTTAGGTCACATCTTAGGAAAAACTTTCTCACAATGAGAGTAGTAAAGCACTGGAACGTGCTACTCAGAGAGGTAGTGGAATACCCATCTTTAGGAGTTTTTAAGACCTGAATAGACAAATCCTTGGTTGCAATGATCTAGCTGGGGATGGTCCTGTTTTGAGTGTGGAGTTGGACTAGGTGACCTCCTGAGGCCCCTTCCAACCCTCATTTTCTATGATTTTATCATTATTATTCCAATTTTGCAGATTAAAAAGCCGAGGTACAGAGGATATAAGCACCCTGCCCAAGTTCTCATATCAAACCAATGGCAGGGCTAGAAATAGAGCCCAGGTTTCTTGTCTTTTGCCTTAAGTCCTGTTTGTTGCATGATCCTGCCTGCTCACCATCCTTTGTCTTTATTTATTTCCAAAGACAAATGCTGATTATTCCTTCAGTTTTTACAGTGCAGTAATTTGCTAATAGATGGGTTTGCTTTAAGATACTATTAAACATGTTTCTATTAACGTATTGGTGACCGAGAAAAATGCTAGAGTTCAGTACCAAGGCAATTGGTTTATTTATAAAATGTCAAGAGCACAACACCTGGAGAGATATCAAGCATCACAGCTGCATGGTCTTTAAAATGGATGAAAAATAACTTAGCCAGAGATTAATGTGACACCTTCAGGCCAGTACTCTGCCACTTGTGAAAATTCTTCTCCCTCTATCCATCCCATTTAAAAAAGCCAACTTATCTGTATGTCCCTGAATTTGATGATAATTCTCCTGAGTGTACTGACAATGATTAGTAAAGTCAGAAATGATCAACATATCCAATATGCCACTTAGAACAGAAGCAGATGTTTCTGACTATCAAATGACAAAGGATTTACAGAGAAGTAAATTTAGGTTGCAGAATTTTTTTTTCCTTTTCACCCTTCTTTGTCTTTCTAGAGACTGAGATATGGACTCTATTTTGAGAGATTTACTGTTCAACAGCTGTATTCACCCAACTGTCACAGGATCGTGTAGGACTCTGTTGAGTGATAGCAGTGCCAGTGTCAAAGCTATGTTGGGCCTGACTGCTCCAGGGATGCAAGAAAATGCAGATAATCTGTAGTCTTTGTGGTTTTGGAGCAGCAAAACCAGTCCCTTACAGTGTCTTGTGAGGCACAAAGCACCCCCCACCCCAGTCTGGGCATGTAGGGTTGGAGAATAAGATAAAATTCCTTCCTAAGCTGCTTTGAGCAGTGAGCCTCTGCTCCACCCTGAATGTGGCACCTGACAAGGATATATCTTGCTGGAGTTAAAGGCATGACTCAACCCTTGGTTTCAAAAGTTTTATGTTTGGGAGTCAGCGTGTGTCCATAATTCATGGCAGTATGTTCACAATATGCTATTCTGTCTGACTTATTTGAGGTATTTTAAGAACTCAGGGGCACATTATATCCTCCTGTAAAAGTACTTATGGTGGCAAGGGGAGCTAGTAGTACTAGGAGGGTTAGGGGAGCTAGTAGCACATCATAGAGTTTCATCTCACAAGTTTTTGGTTAGAGACTTTAGGGAAGGGAGGAGGTATATTGCTTTTCAAAACTGCAGATGCCTAGAGGAAAGGGAGTGTTTAGTTCTGTAGAGTCCCTGACCCCTTACAGCAGGACTCCTACAGATTTCCACTGTCAGTCCAAAACTCTTCTCTTTGAGAGCAGCAGTGTGATAAGGTTATATATTTTTCCCCAAAGGGAACAATGTCAAGATAAACACAGTTCTAAGAAGAGGTCCTTGGAAGAGAGCATCAGATAGTGGTGTGCTGAGAGTAATAGTGTTGCTTAACTAGATAATTGCATTTTGAAATATAGTAATCACACAATGTCATACACAGGGTGACAGATTTATGCAGTGGCAATGGGATGGGTTTCTTAATATGGTCCTTAGATACACGGTGCAGTATATTTTCTAAGGCTGTGCAAAGCTTCGGTTGCTGATTTGATTAAAGATTCAGCCAAATCGCTGAATCTGAATCGAATTGGGAGACCAGTAAAAAGGTCTGAATCGATTTGGAACCTCTGAAACGATTTGGAAAAGATTCTGAGAGATTCAGAGATTCAGGCAGTCCCCGCTCGCTGCCACAGGGAGCTGGACCCATAGTTTCATAGTAGGTAGGGTCGGAAGGGACCTAACAGATCATCAAGTCCGACCCTCTGCCATGGCAGGAAAGTGTACTGGGGTCAAACGACCCCAGCAAGGTGTACATCTAGCCTCCTCTTAAAGACCCCCAGGGTAGGAGCCAGCATCACTTCTCTTGGAAGTAGGTTCCAGATCCTATCTGCCCTAACTGTGAAGTAGTGCCTCCTACCCCAGACTCTATGCTGGTACGTAGAAGGTGAGAGGGGGGACTGGAGAAGAGGGGTGGGGATCTTCCTTGGATCTCTCTAGTGTATTTTAAGAACCCTAGCAGCAACTGGATGTTGGCTGCTGTGATCCCCCTGCTTACCTGTGGCACGTTAGGGTATTATGTCTTGTAACTGTGTCACAGGTGACTGTGTAAGAGGTTAGACAAAGGTTTATGTAGGATGGCTTGGATAGGGCTGATTCTGCCTCAAGCAGGGTGTTGGACTAGATGGCCTCTGGAGGTCCTTTGCAGCCCTGCTTTTCCACGATTTCTATTTTATGGAAGCACAGGCAAGCCCATAAGGGCTGGGAAGAATTGTAAGTCAGAGGACTAGAGGGACTGCTCTTAGAAGTGTACGGTTTCTGCTTTCATTGTCATCCTTTAGCAAAATTATCCAGGAATAGTTCTGGTGTTTGTTCCATAATTAATCTTAGAGTTTGAACTGTTTTCTAAACCTCTCCATTTATCAAGATATTTCTGACAAAGTGGTAGTTAAAGGTAACCACAATAATCCACATCTCACCAGAGCCAGGTGGAAAAGGGCTCTTAAAAGTGCTGCAGACTGGATATTGATATCCAAACAAGATATACAAGCTAGACTGATAACGGAAGCAGGCTAGCCAAGGTAGCAAGGTGCTCCATGAAGTCTAATTTATTTTTTTTTTCTCTTCCCGTTGCATCTTAGTAGGATTGTTTCTGGTACCCAAGCTAGCTTATTTAAAGAGATCTCTGGTATTTCTATACGGCATTGCTGTCTACTGTGTAGACACACTTTGTGTGTGCAACTTAGTGTCAAATCCAGAAAGGGACCCATTTATACCCACAGACTCTATGCTCACTCTTAAAGTGATATTGATTTTTTACTGTCTAATCCCTTAAATTTATACCCTTTATCAGTAAATACTGTGCTACCTTGTTACTTTACTAAAGACAGATTCACCAGTATTTAATTTGACCACAGACTTCTAGAATGCAGAAATTTCACTGTAGGGACATGATTCTTCTTTGATGTAGATCAGTATTGATTCCACTAACATCAGTGTAAACCAAAAGAAGAATCAAGCCATAAATAAATAAATATAAATGTGTGTATAAATACAATATAAACCTACCAGGAAGGACATGATCTGATAAAATGCTCATATGTCATAAATGCAGAGGCAGAGAACTTGAAAGCTTGTTTTTGGGTAGTCCATTTTTATGACCTTGAATCAAGTGATTGTCATGGCAAAAACTAAACTAAAAATTATATATGTAGCTTTTTCCCCTTAGGTTAAAGATTATGAAACCATGTGACTATTATAAAAAAAAATGTACTAATGAGGCAAACATAGATTAATTTCCCCCCTGTATTTGATATTTGCATTAGAGTATACTATATGACTAAAGCTACTAAAGTAATTAGTTCACTTTCTCCATTAAAATATATCCTACTGGATTAGGGTAAAATCTCACTGTTCTCCATTAAACAACAGGAAACATATGGTTAAGGAAATGTGAACATGTTTTGATAAGTATTTTTGACAGACACTGAAATTGAAAATCATTGTCTGAGGCATTCCCATTTTATAGGTGTGTATGTTTACTTTACCCAGAATGCATAATACATTGAATTCTTCATATTATGAAGCTCTGAATTCTCTGAACAAAGCTGATTATAACAGGAAAATTACTGTATAATGAGTAAGACGCTTCCATCCATCCTGATTTATGCCTGAAACATGAGAAAAACATCACAGATGCATGCCGCATTCTTCAAAGAGCATACATATGCATTTAAGTCTCTTACATTGTACATTTTAGTGATGTAATTGTGAAATATGTTCTTTTTACATTCATAATTATGGAACAGAACAGATGGCAAAGACTTAGTTCAAAGTAATATATATCCATTAAAATAAATGATGTTGCCAGCCATTCATCAGTGATAGAGGAGTTTACTCTACTACTTTCTTGGAATATAATTAGGCACTACTATAGATTGACAAACAATTTTAATTGTTTCAAAGTTTAATTTGTATGGGAATTCACAGTCAAAATAATTTGAGAAATTGAAAAGATCATATAGCTTGCTTGTATGATCTAACTGATTGGGCATGAGACCAAGAGGCTGGAACTCCTGATTATCATTCATTTTGGCTGCCACCAACTTACTTTGCTTGGCCCAGGAAACAAATTATTTTCCCTTAAAGATGAATTCTTGCTTTAACCTACAGCCTGCAAAAAGGAGGTATATAATGATGAACTCCCTCAGAAAACTCCTAAGTGCATTGTTTTTGAGGTGAGCCTAGGTTAGGGGTAGGCAAAATATGGCTCATGGGCCAGTCTTTGTGTAGCCTGTGGTGGGTCCCTTGGTCCCGCCTGGCCCAGGCACTGTCTGGCTGTGGCTCGTCCTGCCAGCCCCTAGACACACAGGGGCTGGGGCAGCTCCTCAGCTGCACTACCTTTCTAGGCAGCCCATATGGCAGTGGTTCCTTCTGGCTGCCGCTACTGCTGACCCCAGGCCCTTGGTACTGACAGGGACCCACACCGCACAGCCCTGACCCTGAGCACCCCACGCCTGCTCCAGACTCACCCGCCCAGGCTCAGCAGTGGCAGTGCAGGACAGAAGCTGCTGCTCAGTGTGGGGTAAAAGCAGCCCTTCTCCCTTGCCACTGCTGGCATTTCCTGGTTATAGCCTCCTGGAGCCTGCACTGCCTTGAGTCTCTGCTGCGTCACTGCTGCCTCTGGGCTGCCTGGTGGGGCAGCAGTGGCAGATGCAGGGCAGCCCAGTGCAGCGCAGGCTCCAGGAGGCTACACCAGGAATCTCTGGTAGTGGTGAGGGGGAGGGAAGGCTGCTTTTCTTTCATGCTGAGTAACAGCTTCTGTCTCATGCTGTCACTGCTGAGCCTGGGCAGGTGAGTCCACAGCAGGCGCAGGGCACGTGAAGTTGGAGCTGTGCGCGTGGGTCCCTGCCAGTATCACTGGACTGGGGGTGGCAGTGGCAGCCAGAAGGAACCACTGCCACCTGGGCTGCCTAGAAAGACAGTCCAGCTGTGGAGGCACCCCAGCCCCGCTGTATGCCCAAGGGGCAGCAGGATGCAGCACAGGCAGGCAGTGTGGAGCAGGCAGGGTCTGGGCTGTGCCTGCCTTCCAGTTGATCTGCTCCAATGGGGGTGAGTCTGTAGCAGGCACGGGCATGGATGACTAGTGACTCCTGGCTCTGGGAGGGCACCAGCGGCCAGTCACCGACCCCAGAAGCACCAGTGGCAAACTAGAAGTGCTGCTGGAAAAATCAGAAGTGCCACCAGTGCTCCCCACTCCCCAGCTGGTGAGGGCCAATTTGATGGGGGGGATTTGCCACCCGTGCCTCCCCTACCTATTGCCTATGGGCGTGGGGTATACTAGGGCAGCATGCTGTTGGTGGTGGCAGGTAGGCACCGCAGGGCTTGTGGGTTCTGGGTTGTTGTAGGGTGGGGTCAGGGGCTGAACGGCTTGGGGGGGCATGTGTGGGGGGCTCCCATGCACATCCCAGGATACCCCTAAACCCCACAACCACACCCTCTCTCACACACAATCATACACCCCACAAACACAGCATCCACCCACACCCTCCCCTTCACACCCACACACTTCTGGGGGGAACCCCATGCACTGCTACACCACACACACATGCACCCCCCCCATACACACACCCCCAACCACCCTTCCTCTCCACACACCCCACAGTCTTGAAATGGTTCAAAGACATGGATTTTGCCTGGCCCCCATACAGGGACATAGCGGTAGAAGGAAGCTCCTGATCCTTACTTTTTCCCACCTGAAAATGAATATGCACCTGTGATGGGAACATTTAATTAATTTTTTTAAAGCACTGTCTCTTAAAAGGTACTTAGAGCAGATTGGCTTTCTCTTCCATCAGCATAGAACTTCACTGACTTCCATGGGCATCTGGGCATAAGGATCTACCTATAGGTCCTGGCAATGAAGTTATGTGCAAGACTGGGTGGGATCTTTGACATAACCCTAGAATAAGCTCCATGGGTATGCCTAAATGAGCGGGAATGTGTTTCGCTGGGGACAAGTTGCAGTTGTCCCCAGGGAATGCCTGTTCCATGGTTGCTCTGGCACATGGCAGGTTACCCTGGGTGCAACTGTGCCTTCCCCAGCAGCCTTACCTGGGATCCTGGGGGCCTCCAGGAGTTGCAGCCATGGCACTTCAGCAAGCAGGCTGGCTGACAGCTGGAGTGTGACTCCAGCTGGCCAGGCTCTGGTTTTGGGCGGCGTGCACTGCCACCATGTGCATGGCCCCGCTTTTTTTGGCATGGGTTTTTTTGACCCCGGGATTTCAAGTGGTCAAACCCCCACACACTACAAAGTAGCAGCGTGGGGAACACCTGCATGTGTGGTGGATGGTGCCACAGACAGGTCGGCGACACCACTTACCGCTTGTCTGGATGCATCCCATTTGTTTTCTTTATTTGTTTTTATTGGTTTATTATACATATTCCTAGATTAATCTTCAAATAGCAGCTATTCTTTCCAACCTGAATGCCCACAGGAACAACTGGAATTAATGAACAGGGTTGAATATGAGCCTATCTATGATGAGATTATAAACAGATTGTTTTGTATTAAAATACAGGCTGAGCATACATAATATTTTCCATACCCTGGCAATGATTTAGACCCTGGCATCATGAACTTTATGAACCTTACATAATTATTGTTTTGTAGGGTAACCACTCAGAAACTTCCTTAGGTTAGGGGATTTTTGGTCATTCATATTGTGATCTTTGCTTTGCTCTAATAATATGAAGATACCTTGTCTTTGCAAAAGAATGATTGTTTGCATTTTACATTTTTTTTGTCCAAGTGGATCTAATTACTGAAATGAATCATAGCCCTTTTTGCTCCTGTGATGCTAGTGTAAATCCTTTAGGACCCACTCTTGTGCTCACTGAAGTCAATGTGCACTTTTTCCTGGGACTTCAGTAAGTGCAGAATCAAGACCTTAAGTAAAAATTGATGTTAATATGTTATTATTTGGGACTTTCAGTTGTATATAAATTTTACACAACACCAGGAAAGTGAACAGGTTAAAGTCAATGTGCTTGGCATGACAACTGTTCATTATGGAGAGCTGTGTCTCTACCAAATTTTTTTCATCTTTCATGCTTAGAATTCCACAGAAGCCTGTGGAGACTTCTGGGGTGGGGATGAGTTGCGGGGGGGGAAAGACATTTGGGTCACAGAAATGTGTTTTGCTCTTTTGTGTTGGTGTCTCCAAATGAGTGGTGGAGATTTCCCAAAATGTTTTTTCCACACCTACTCAGCATTCCTCTTAGTTCAGACCAGCTTGAAAAAATGTTGTAAAAGTGAACCCTAATAAAAAATGATTTTTTTGCTGCCACCCTGAGGGACAGTTCAGCTAGGGGCAGACATTACACACAAACCTGTTTAAGTGGTCAGAAACTGATTTAAACCTGTAACAGAACAGATGTTCAGTGCACATAAACCAGTTTGAAAATGGCTGAAACTGGTTTGAGGTAAACCTGGTTGAATGTAGTTAACAGACTTAACTGATTTAGCTCAAACCAGTTTATGCAATGTCTGTCCCAGACCGCTTGCTGGTTTAAGATAAACCAGACACCCCTAGCATCTCGGCATGCTCTCTGGGCTGGGCAGGGCTCTCCACAGCAGGGCTGGCCCCTCCCCTCTGCTCCCTGGCCAGAGCTCTGGCAGAGACTTACTTGCAGGCACAACAGGGTCTGTCTGGCTTCCCCCTGCCCTACTCCACACCCCCCTTGTTGCTCAAGCAGGAAATCCCTCCCCCCTCCATCTGTTACGGCAGGGACTCCAGCCCCATGGGCCCTAGGTATGTGGTATGCTAGCTAATGCCGAAACGTGTCTGTGTGTGAGTGTCTCCAATTTCACTGGACCAGGCAGACAGAACAGTGGCTACTTAGGGCTGTTTGGAGCTAATCAACAGGTCAGCTGGTAAGCTGTTTAAGAACAGTTTGAAGTAATGGAAAGAGGCTGCTGTTTTGCTGATGAGGTGATAAACACTGTTATAATCCCCCTGTTGGCTTTCCTACAGAGAGTATGGTGAAGCAAGGAGGGAGATTGAATTGATGTAAATTGGTAATCCAAGCAGAGTACTTGAAGAAAAGTCCTTAGATGTGG
This sequence comes from Gavialis gangeticus, assembly GCF_001723915.1. Classification (NCBI taxonomy): domain Eukaryota; kingdom Metazoa; phylum Chordata; order Crocodylia; family Gavialidae; genus Gavialis; species Gavialis gangeticus. Next base: position 1,079,578 of record NW_017729008.1, on the reverse strand, counting down.
CCAGATTCCGATCATAGTTTCAACTGTCAAAAGGGATAAGTCTTTAGAATGACAGAACAATACAGAAACAAAATCCCAGTTGCTCCTGCTTCTTCAAATGTAGTTGCCAGTCTCAGCAAGGGTACCAAGAAATTATGGTCTGATCTTGCAAGACTGCTTATTACTTTGCAGGTTCTGAAGCTAAATTATTTGGAGTATAAGGAATCCTTTCTTGCATAAGAGTTCAGGTCTAATGCGCTCTCTGTTACAGTGTATTGTAATACTGTGTACTACATGTATACCATGCTAGTTTCTTCACAGAAAAGATTGATTCTCTGAGTCTGTCACTTCTGCACCTTTCATAAGTGTTAAATTCACTTAAAAAAAAACCCAACAAGACCTATCATCAGTTTCCTAGCTATTGTCAATCACTGATAAGACAGAGGAATATCATCGCAGTTAGTTGAAATAATCTATTATCCAGAGCCTGGAAATATCTTTTGACAGCAGACAGGCAAACATTTCTCTCTCATAGTAATGAAATTGTTGATATTTATTTGAACAAAGTGTGCCAAATGCTGAAGCCTTGGTAAGGTGGCTGGTAACTACTGCTAGTAGGTGAGGGGCAATATGTTTAAGGCACTAGGTGGGATCTCCAGAAGAGTCCTAGACCTGATGGAAGGGGTGACAGCAGTATAAGATATAGTCATGCTCTGGAGCCCCACTCTCCTGGGGCATTTATATATAGTTTGGTGAATGTTGGAAAAAGGGCCATGGAGGCTATGTCCAGATGAGCATGGATGTGTGTTATGTGGCAGTGTAACCCTTTTGTGCCACCACACACTGCACATGCAGGCATTCCCTGTGCTGCTGTCTTGCAGTTCAGGGGGTTTTTGACCTCAGGAGATCCCAGGGTCAAAAATCCCACACCAAAAAAAAGTGGGGCAGCGCATGTGGTGGCAGTGCATGTCACTGAAAACCAGAGCCTGGCTGGCTGGAGCCACACTCCGACTGCCGACCAGTGGCCCCAGCCCCGCCTTCCCCACCTGGAGTAACCTGCTGCGTGCCAGAGCCCATGTGGCAGGGACATTCCTTGGGGACAAGGTGTGCTGCTGTTACTTGTCCCTGGGGAAACAAATGCCTGCACTCCTCTGGATGCACCCAGGGTGACTGGTTCCTTTCCTTGGCTTCTACTGTGGCTTAGGGCAGGGGTTGGCAACCTGTGACCCCCTAGCCAGATTCAACCTTCGTAAACTTTGGATCTGGCTTGCAAATATGAGGCTTTAGCAGCATTAATTATATGTAGTATCTCTGACAGGTACTCTCCCATTGCTGCCACAGGACAAATGTTGGCTGTGGGCACTCTCCCCATTCTGTTGTAGGGAGAAGTGCTGGCTGCAAGCACTTCCTCTGTGCCACCAGGGAGACAAGAGGTGGTGGCAGGGTTCTAGCACAGTGTGACCCAGAGAAGGTCATTCTGGTTCATGAACGACGCATGCCCCTGGTGGTTGGGGGGGGGCATGGTAACTGCCTGGAGGTAGCAGCAGGGAGCTCCCACAGGTGGGAGGGGTCGGGGAGAGGATGGCAAGCCCAACTGGTGGACAGCGACCACCTGCAGATGCTGCCGGCAGTCAGGGACCACTCACAGATGCCACTGGAAGTGTTGGCGGCAAGGGGGGTGAGGTGGTGAGCTGTGACTGTCCACAGGCACCGCCGGCAGTGTAAGCGGTGTTTCCATTACTGGATGCACTGCCAATCTCAGGGGGGTGCTCGTGCCTCATTACCAATGTTCTGGCTGGCACCTGTAAAAGGTTGCTTACCCCTGATGTAGGGTTATATCCCTAGAAGAAGTCACAGGCAGAAGAATGAGTTAAGAGTTTCTTTTCTCCTATGTAGTTCATTTCCAGGGAGTAGAGAATGGGAGCTGGAATTACTAGTTCAGTGAAAGACTACTGTTATAAAAGAATGATAGGTGCTGACATTTAACATAATCGTTATGGAAAAATTTACCCCAGATTTTATTTTGCAGTAAGTTTACTCTGTAACAAGAAGTGAACATAAAATTAGCTCTCTGCCTGCTGCATGTGCTGTTACATTGACTGATCATTAGATGGTGTGGGAGCCAGTTTGCATGGAGTAAATGGCTACCCCAGTGTGAAACATGAGGAGAGCAGACACACAACATGTACTACATAATAATTATGCAATCAAGTTACTGCATATTTTTCAAGGAGTAAATTTACCCTTTGTTCTAGTTATTTACTGTATGGTAGGGCTGTGCATCATGAGTCTGCTCTACTTTTATCACATAGTAGTCAGCATAGACCTTAGACAGGTGTGGGTTACATGCTGCTTCCTCCGCGTCTATTTGTCTTAAGTATCTATCTTTAATATATCTTGTTTTTGGCCAGAAAGAGGCATAGTTTTTCCTCCTTGCTTTTTTGAAGAAAAGTGCTTTATGATTCCTAACATTCTGAAGAAACCTCTCTCTCTCATTTCCTCCTATTTTGGATGCTGGAGAAAAATGCATCTCATTGTTTCATTTTATCCTTTGTAATATTGGCTATGTGATTTGTTCTCTTTATCCTGGGCCACTTTTTGCATCCCCCCTCTGCTATATGGACTGCTTTTGTGTTTGGTTGAGTGCGTGCCTTAGTTTTGTGTACTACATTGGAGTTAAGTATTCTGCAGATTAGTTCTGCATAAGAAACTGCTGCATTCCTTCCTGTTGCAATTTTGGAAAGGATGTTTAATTCCACTCACCAAGTGTTGGTGTGGCCAGGCCCTGGGCCAGTATATGTGAACTGATCACGTGCTGATTTGGATATAATATTTTATTCTTTAGTGCTCTGTGGTGAAAAAGAGCATTTACTTTGGTTGAGAGGGCACCACATATGTTTGTTCAGTATTTTGATTTAAATGTTAACATTTTCCATATGTTTTCCTATTGTTTTTATTATCACATTTTGTTACATAAATTGTTAATTATAGTAATTCATATTTATATTAGTGTAATACCCAGAGGCCCCACAAATGCATACAATAGTAATGTAAACCACAAAGCTTAAAGTATAAGATCTTAAGACATGTGCACATGGTAAGACTAGAAGGCTACAATCAAATATGTAAATTATTCATATCTGTGTTTGCTATATTTTTAATATTATTCAGGATCTCCAAGGATCCTTACTTCATTATTGTTTTACTTATTTTGCTCCAATGTTTATCTGTAGATGTAAGACTTATTTTATAGGATAACTCTGTCCAGAAAATTCAGAGTTGGGGGTTTGGGGGTTAGTACCTTCTATTTGGGTCAAAATCATCCCTTTTGTTAGTCAGGGAAATAATGCTCAATAAGCTGTTCTGCTAAGGTAAGCAAATTAAAAATAACTTGATTTTAAAAGTGATGTGAATTATTTTCATTGGAAATGTAAGATTTCATAAAAGGAAGGGTCCATGTAATAAAGGGATGAACCACTTTGTCTGTTATCCTGGTCTGATCAGCTAGTAATAGCGCAATATATTTGATATAGCCTTTTATTCAATAGCTAATTAAAAAGAAGGAAAGAGAATGCCCCATTATCACTTGCTGATCCAAAAAGGTGTGATAACAGTTCCTTAAAAAACAAACAAACAACCCACAGCTCACAACACAATCTTTATCTTTCCCACCTCATTTTACACACCTATAGATTTCATTGACTGCTGATCCTGTTAGACTTTGTGCTGACTCTGCGTCTGCAGTGGAAGTATTGACAGGTGGCACTATCAGCAGTCTGAAATCACATACTGACAACTACAAAAATAGATGTGTGTTCTTAGGTGCAAACTGTTACAGTTTGTTTATTATGGGAATGCTCTGTTATTGAAGATGTATGGCTTTCTGGATAAATAGATGAAGTGTTGGTTTTTTACCTCTGGGCCTTAATTTGTAGTCCATATTAAATGAATATTAGATGCTTGGTAACAGTCAAGCTCATTAAACAGGTTAACATTTCATAGTTGAATAGCGAAAACAAATATGAAATGAAAAATATACTGATTGACTTCACTGGGAATTACTGTGGATGTATGCTGACCAACAGAATTAGACTCCAAGCACTTCAGAACACTGAAATTACAGGCATGTTCATTGTATTGATCCTGTTTATGTTTATACATATATTAATGACCATGAGAAATTCCTCCAGGGAGTTAAACTATTGAAAAAAATGTGAGAAACCATAATTAGGACTTTTAAAGTACATGTAAGAATATTAAGGGGGTTATGACCATGTCAGAATGAATGCCCAAATTTGTTTGATCTTTGAAGCTAAGAAGTTCTGAGCCTGGCTAGTACTTGGATGGGAGATCACATTTAAATCCTGGCACTGCAGATACAAGCCAAGGAGGCTGTGGTCAAACACTTGGCAAATAGGTACTATAAACTATATGAGTAGCAGGCTTTATTTATCACCATCATCACTACTAACATGAGTCAGAAATAAAAGGAAGAATATTAAAAATAATTATTCTTTACAATGACAGCTCTGTAAATTTGAGTCCCCACTGGTAGTTCTCTTACTAATAGTGTAAGTAGATCAATACAGTTATGTTATAATCAACAACGTGGGAATTTTGCCTCATAAGAAAGATCTAAAATGTCAGAATTTAACTCTTCATGAATAAACTAGCTAAATGTTATTGTTCTTTACCCAGATTCATGTCTTCAGAGGGGATCATTATTTTATTATAAATCTTCATTTCAAAAGTTCATACCATTTTGTAAACATAAAGCAATAGACAACTTCATTTAAAATGAATAATTGATAATAGACGCAAAGTTTTCCTTTTATTTACAACTGGAATTATTCTGTTTTCAAGAGCTTTGTTGCCAGTTTTCTAATGTTGTCTGCATTTTATTTTTCAGTAAAAAAGATTAAATTCCATAAGACACTAATTTGAATAACTGAGCTGTGTGAACAAAGAAGCAAATTATATAGTATATTAAAGGCACTCTCCAACACTTGGGTGAGGAGCTGAGGCAGGAGCTGAATACTAATTAGAAGCTAGTCTCTAAACATTAATTATATCTACTTAGGAAAAAATATTATTTAAAATTACCTCATTTAATTTTTTTTTCAGGAATGATACTTTTAACGGTTAAGTCTTATGCAAGAGGATTCTTTAATGTTTAATAAACCTGTATTAAGGGGCAAAGAACTAAATGCAGAATGCATTTCAGGTAGCAAGAAACTCTTGAGTATGAATTAGTACTTACATGAGGGTGTGGTTATATTTGGCAATATTTGGCATTTCCCTCCTTGTCAATAGTAAACTGCTTGTTTCTAGCAGACAAATGTTTGCACTGCAGAAACCACCACAGCCTCTTGCAATAACTGACCTCCTTGTTGGCAGTAAAGTACAAGTCAGGAATGAACATGGAGATAACTGCCTTGGCTCCATAGAGGTGAGAGTTGGAAAACATTTGTGGAAAACATACGTGAAACAGCGTTAAATGTAGCTGACTGGGCTATATTGGATATAAAGGCTTTATACAGAAGACTTCTGCCACCAAAGTTGTCTACTACCTTTCAAGAATTCTGAATCCATTTATTTATTTTTGAGTATGTAGTGCTCACAGATACTACAATGTATATATTAGTAGTAGGCGCCACAGTAGTTACTATTTAGAAAGTTAACATTTATCAAGGGTATACTGCTCTTGGCTTTTCCACTTGTGAGTAATATGGAAAAAAACACACTCATATAAAACATCTATTCATGTTTTGTAGTACAATAGTATCCAGAAGCTTCACCTAAGATTGGGTTTCCATTGTGTGAGGTACTGTACACAATCATAGATCATGTCTAGCCCTCTGATTTGTCATGCCAGGTAGCAATACCCTAAGACATGCTGTGCTTCTCAGTGAGAGCTGCCTCCCAAACCAGAAGCAATGCAGCTGTGTCTGTATGGTATAAAGTGCAGGCAAATTGACATTGCTGAGTGCCAGTGCCAGTTAATCTATTCTTGCAGTTCCATGGATGTGTTTATATTGCTTCCAATCCAGGCTGTAGCACATGTAGACCTGCATGGTGTGTTGATGGTGCTGCTGGCTGGCACAGTAAATTTACAGTCTAGGTGTAGCCACAGTGAGAGACAGCCACACCTCTGAAGAAGTTTCCAATCAAAATAGTCAAGACCAACAGAAGCTGAGAGGGAAATAAAGGTGCAGAGAGGTGAAGTGATTAGCTGGAGGTCACACAGCAGGTTCATTGGGAAGAAAATCCTGGTTAGTTGATTCTTAGTCCGGTCTCCTCTTCACTAGAGTATTTCAATTCTTGTCTTCCCATGCCAGTATCATTAATTTTATTTTTACTACACACATGCTTTCTGTATAAGTGAATATTCTTAATTGACCCAAAATGTGTCTCGATGTATTAAATACAAAATAACTTAATGCCTTGAGAGAGAAGAAATGAGACCCAAAGCCTGCTGTTGTTGGTGGAAAGGCGGTCATTAGTTTCAGTGGACTTTGGATTGTGTTTATGGGTGCGTGTGTGTGTGAGTGTAAATTGTAAAAGGAGACTGCAGTGCCATTTCTGTGATCAGACTGAGCAGCATCAGGATTTTTCATTCCATGAAATTTATGAGATTTTTAAACTTCTTTTGCATTCTGTTTCATTCTGTTTCTTGGCTCTTTCATGAAACATTGGTGGAACTCCCCAGCTGCCTAGCTAAAGACAGCAGAATGGCTTGGAGAGCTGACTTCAGGCAGGAAATGGGATGCCCACTTCTTAGGACCTGTAGGGGGTGGTGGTCCTTGTGAGCTATGAGTCTTTTTGGACTCCAGTATAGCCAAAGCCTGCCAGTTGAGCAGCTGATGATCCTGTGGTACAGGGGAAGCTCCAGAGTGGGAACCTTGGAAGCCCTCCTAGGACTACCAGTTGCTGAGGGTCCACAGGCCCTGAAGCTGTCATGGTTTCCAAACTCTCATATTCCCTTCAGCTCACTAGCTAAGTGCCAGGGAGTTGGGAGTATAGAAGCTTGGGTTCCTCAGCAGCCTGCCAGGCAGACTGGTGTGAGGAGCCAGTTGGGTGAGCTGGCAGGAAACCAGGCCAGAAACCTGTCTGGTTTCTGTTGGAATTTCATTAAAGTCAACATGTTCCTTAAGAATGTTTTGATTTTGCCCAAATTGGCATTTTCTGATAGATAGAAAAAAGAAATGTTCCTTTGGAAAATGTCCATCCAGTTCTAATCACATTGTTTATGCTAATGAAAGGAGACTGGATTGGATTTTTAAAACACTGTATTTCTGGAAAGTGGTACAGTATATAGGTGCGTATATATATTTTCAAGTTGTCAAGGGAGTTATTTTCAAAGAGGTAGTACAACTGGGTGAGTAATAAAACCTATCTTAGAAATAGCTTTTTGGATGAAATGAGTTTAAAAATGTGAAAAGGAAGTAAAAAAAACCCTTCCTGCTAAGTCACACTGAATATTGCAGATGACTATGTAGACAAGGAGAAATTTTTGCCTACACCTTTTCATGCATGATATGTACATTATCAATCATAGTAAAAACACATATCAATCTTGGACCATACAGGCTAGTGAGACCCAACTAAGTAAAAGAAATATTACTATTATAATAGAGACATGTCACCATTTGCTTCCATGGGAACTCTAGGAGTTATGAGCACATAGTGCTAAGTAGTTCAGTCTCAAAAAGATAGATGTGTATGACAATCATTTCTTTCTCTAAATATGAGAAGATGAAAAAATACAATATAAAATGTCACAGTTTAGAAGTCTTGGCAATGCCCCTATAATCAAATATGCCCAATAAATGTTTACATTGTATTTCTTGAAGATGGAGAAGCTGAAGAGTGGTTTTAAACAAGTTAACTATGCCTTATGTAAATCCTGAAAATCATTTCTTATGAAGATTACTTTTTTATAATGTAGGGTTATAGATAAGCAAGTGCTTCAATGCTATGAATACAAAATGAAGAGCAAATGATTTGATACAGCAGTTATGTAGCTAAAACCATATGCTAAGGGTTGGATTCTGTGGTACAACTCTAGAAAGCATATCATAGAAAGCACAGCCCAAACGTGGCAAGAGGAAGAGGGGAAAGTGGCATAAAGCATTTTTCCAATTCTGGGCTTCTGACAGGGCTGATAAAAATCTGTTTGCATAAGAAAGACAAACCAAGATGATACTCTAAGATTTTAGGCCTTTCTGATGCATCCAATGGCTGTGCTGCAATCAAGAATGGCTATGGTAGGTAGAGGCCCTACACTTGCCTCTACCGACCTCATCTCCAAATCTGTGTGGCCCTCTCACTGGTTGAGGGGAGTGCAGGGTTCCTGTAGAAACTGTGTCTTTTCCCAGTCTCTGGGATACCTCTAATGCCTTCCATATTCCAGAGGAGTAAAGGATAAAATCCCATCCCACGGACCAAACAATAGCAACGTTAGTTTCATCACTAGTACAACTAATTCTATATGTTTGCCTGAACTAATATCTGGAATTCTCTTAACTCATTTCCTGACTAATATGTTTTCTTAAAATAAGTATCGTTTTTCTTAAGATAACAGGGATTTCATATCTGCTATCTATAGATGTCAGAGAAAATTATTTGCCTGTGATTTCCTATTAAAATCTACTGTCTTCTTCACAGCTCTAGGGTTACTACCTGTAAGATAAGTACCTGTTGTTTTATTAATTTGAAACCATGCCAGTGTGGAGGGAGCACATAAGTTTGTTTTCCCTTAGGGGTATGGACTCCATGGACTGAGCCCTGTGGTGATAGAGACAGGATTAGTGAATCCAGCAGTCTCCTGCTACAAATCTGCATGCAGACAGTGGTAGCATGATGGCCATTTTGTATCTGGGTTGAGACAGGGGTGTAATTCAGCAATGAATGACCAGAAAGAAGAACTACCTTCATCCCTAGGGAACTAGTGAAATACATCATGGACACCGCAGCTCTGAGGCAAAATGGCCAGATCAGGGCCAGTTGAGAGAAATAGTGGAGGCTACACCTTCTTCTGGAAGGGGAAACTGGATGAGGACAAACATGTTTATGACATCAGCTTGCCAGTCAACTTATAGAGCTTTCCATAGGCATTAATGAACACTTTATGACTCAGGTCTTAAGCTCAGCAACAACAAGTATGTACCATCATCAGTGCATATGTCCCAATGCTTGATGTAGATTATGATGTCAAAAAACAGTTCTACTCCAACCTTGACCGTGTACTGAATAATACTCACAAGGAAGACAAGATCATTCTCTTTGATGACTTGAGTACCAAAGTCAGATGTGCTCTGGAACTCTGGAGTGGCACCACTGGGAAGGAAAAATTAGGAAAAGCCAACTCTAATGGCACTGTTCTCCTAAGCAAATGTGTGGAACATGGTCTCGTCATCATGATTACCACATTCAGACAGAGTGAAAAATACAAGAACACATGGAGATGTCCTTGCTCTAAGCACCGGCACTTCCTCAACTATGTTATTGTTAGAACCTGTGATTGAATGGATGTCCATATCATGCAAGCCATGCAAAGAACCAATGACTGCTGAACAGATCACTGTCTTGCCAGATCCATTATAAATATGCAGCTTGCTCCAAAACACTGGAAACAGCCAAAAGCAATGCAAATGACTCTCAACATGAAACCTCTTCAAGATCTGAAGGCCTCTAAGGATTTCCAACAGTATCTTCATTGAAAGCTCTATGCCCTGTCCACAAATGAATGTAACATTCAATAACTCTGGAAGGGGTTTAAAAGTGGCCATTAATATGGCTTGTGTTGAATCCATTGGCTATACCATCCATCAACACCAAGACTGGTGATGCCGAGATGCAAGCCCTTCTTGACCAGAAGAGAGAGGCTCATTCTGCTTGGCAAGATGACACCTCATCTCAGCAGAAGAAAGACATATCAGCTCTTCAAAACTGAAGCTTAAAGAAGGATCCAGGAAATAAAAAATCAGTTGTGGCAAGATTAAAGCCAAAGAGATACTGCTCTATACTGACAGACATGACATCCATAGCTTTTTCCAGGCAATGAAAGCCATCTATCATCCAACCTTCCATGGTCCTACTTTCCTGTGATCACAGAATGGCTCAACACTCCTCAAAGACAATGAATCTATCCAAGCTAGATTGAAGGGACACTTTGAAGCACTCCTGAACCATCAGTTGACTGTGACAGATACTACCATTGACTCCATCCCTCAACACCCTGAAAGGGGATCCCTCATGAACCCTCCTATCCTAGAAGAGGTCTGGCATGCCATGCAGGAAACTAAGAACAACTAAGCCTACTGGACTGGATGGCATATCTGCTGAAATTTACAAGGCTGGTGACAAGGAACTGGTACTGAGACTTCACAAATTTATTCTACACATTTGGAACAACAAAGAGATCCCTGAGGACCTGAGGAATGCAAAGATCATGAGTATCTTTGAGAAAGGAGATAAGTCTGTGTATGAGGACTATCAAGATATCATTCTCCTTTTCACAGAAGGGAAAATCCTTGCTTGCATCCTCCTAAGCTGTCTTTTACCTCTTGCTGAGGAAGTCCTGCTGGAATCTCAGTGTGGTTTCAGATCATCTTGTGGGGCAACTGACATGATTTTTGTTGCTCATCAAGTTCAAGAAAAGTGTTGGGAACTACATCAAGACTTGTATATGGCCTTCATTGACCTCACTAAGACCTTTGATTCCATCAATTGCAAAGCCTTGTGGAAAGTACTGGTCAGGTTTAGATGCTCTGAAAAGTACATCAAGGTCCTGAGGCTTTTTCATGACTGGATGACTGTAACCATCCTGTAGAGGATGCAGAAAATTGGAGACATCCATTTATTTAAATTGGGGTCAAGCAAGGAAGTGTAATTGCCTCAACTCTGTCCTTCATTTTTTGACATTTATCTTGGTTCTTATTGGGGACCACCACCTTTCTGGAATTTACATTGAAGAGCCCTCCATCCATCTGTTAATCCATCTGGGATGTTTTCACTCAAAGACCAAAGTACTCAAAACCATCATCCTTGCCTTTCAATATGTCAACTGCGCCATTCTTGTGCACACTGAGGAAGACCTCCAGATGACACTGGATCTGTTCCAACAAGTCTACTGAACTTTGGACCTCTCTCAACTTCAAGAAGACTGAAGTGCTCAATCAGCATGCCCCAGGCCATAAATTTAATTCCCTTCCTCAAATTACCATAGAGGGAAAGACCCTAGAGTTGGACGAGCACGTCCCATATGTTGGTAATTATGTCTCTTAGCATGAACAGTAATAAGGAGATCCAGCACATGATCCAGTGCACAAGTTCCTCCCTTGGGAAGTTGCTTCAGCATGTCTATATTCATTGTGATGTTGAGAGAGACAGCAAGATCCAAGTTAATAATGCAGCCATCATCCCCAGTGTCCTCTATGGATGTGAAACATGGATGACCTACTGTTGCCATCTCAAGAGCCTGGAGAGGAATCACCAAAATGACTCTATAAAATCCTCCACATCAAATGAGAAGATCACTTCACAAATGCCTCTATCCTTGCTTAAGCCAATGTTACCAGCATTGAGTTGGTGACCCTCAAGCACCAACTTCACTGGACTGGACATTGTGTGGATGCCTGACTGTCAACTCCCAAAAGAAGTGCTCTACTCCCAGATTAGTAACGGCCTGAGATCTCACAGTGGCCAGTGTAAATGAGTCACTCTATAGGGCTGTGGGCCCCGCCTTCCTGGGATTCTGTGAGTCTATGCCATTAGGGATAGATTCAGGAATACCACAGTTTTCTACCTCAGACATTTGCTCTCACCTGCCACATCTTGATGGAGTGCAAATTTTGATGGGAATTGGGGTTAGTGAACTGACGATAATTCTGAGATCTTTGTGCAGATTTTCTTATGGGGCTCTGCCATCCCTTAACACCCCACCCTTACCGTGTCAGATATGCTGGCATAAAATCTCGGCTTCCAGGCCCACATCACTGTCTTCTTTCCCATCTAGGTACTTTATGATGCCATAGGGGTTACTGTATCAAAGCTGGTCTGTAACACATCAAGGTCCCAGGGGTGGCTGCGACATCTTCTGCAGGCTCCACAATTGTGCCCCGCTCTGCCCCTAAGGCACCTTCCCATCTCACCTGCCATGCCTTGATGGAATAATGATGAATAGGGAGGCTGCTCACAGACCTTAGCATGAGCCTGGTTCCACTGAATCCCAGCTAGAGTCCCTAGCACCCTACTAGTCCTCAGTCACTGTGCCACCGGAGGGCACCTCAAGCCTTAAGGGCTAACTGCATGACTTGAAATCCTCCCCTACACCATGTCACATGATTCACAGGTGTTACATATCATCATTGTTGGGACTTTGGCCACCCCAGCTTTTCCCATTTAATCTGGCTAGGGCTTCTAGCCTCAGCCCACTGTCAGACCTGGCTTTGAGGCTCTAGCTCATACTTTTCCCTTTTGCCACTGGGCCGTTGACCCCCGTCTGCTCAGCCCCAGGCCCCTACATGGCTGTGCCCATCTGGTGCCAGGCCCTATGGCTCTGTGGCACCAGGCCCCTGGCCCCAGTCTCTGTGCCTTGCACTATGCCCACTCTGGGCTCATTACTCATCAGAGCCTTGAGCCTGCCTCTGGTAGGGTTCAAGGCAGTTATGTGCCCAATGGGCATGAATGGGACCGCCGTAAATGTCCCCTCCTGTCCCAACCCAAAACTTTGGTATAAGTACAATGAAACCATAAGCCCTTGGGCTCTAAAATAACATAAAGGGATAATAGCCCTCTGTCCCTTTAAGAGGGCAACCCTTTCTTCCCTAGTGCCTTCTAGCCTAGATATCTTGTGAGCTCCCTGAGCCTCACTGTCCCTGCAGGCAGCAAAGCAGTTTACCCAGCACCCCTGGGTAGCTTTCCTGGATAGGAGATTCTTCTCTTGCAGCTGCCAGCCCCAGCCTTTGTTTATATGTTCCCAGGCCCCTGCCTACATCCAGTCAGCTGACTGCCTGCAGGTTCCTGCTAATTACCCTATTAGCCTGTTGCTCTGGTGACCTACAGCTGCTGCACCTTGCCCAGCCTGCAGAGCTCCCTGGCTAGGTTGCTTCTTCTCCTAAAGGAACAGAAAGCCTGGGGCTCTCTGTTACACAGTTGCTATGCCAACGTAGTCTTATGTGCCAATGTTTGGCATCAGTGTCCTGCAAATAGTTCAGCCACTGACAAACAAGTCAATAACTTCAGGTCAACGACAGTAATTCGCTCAGTTCTAGGTTAAAGGATTCCACTACAATTCTCCTTTTATAATCCCCAAAACAGTTTTGATCTCTGCATTTTCAAAGCCAACTAATTTCTTAATGAGAATGGGGTCAGAGACAGTGTCGAAGGCCTTCCTAAAGTCCAGAAAGACTACATCCACCATGACACTTGCATCCAAGGATTACGTGACCTGGTTGTAGAAGGCCACCAGGTTGGTCTGACAGTACCTGCCTCGAATGAACCCATGTTGATTGCCCCTAAGCATGATGTCCCCTGCTGGTCCCTCGCAGATGTGCTCCTGGATAATTTTCTCAAAAAGCTTCCCCAGGACCGAGGTAAGACTAACAGGCCTGTAGTTTCCTGGGTCCTCCTTCCTCCCTTTTTTGAAAATGGGGACCACGTTGGCCTTTTTCCAGTCCTCCAGAACCTAGCCAGAGCACCATGAGTGCTTGTAAAGCTGTGCCAGGGATCCTGCAATGACCTCTGCTAATTCCCTCAACACTCAGGGGTGGAGATCGTCAGGACCTGCTGACTTGAACACATCTAGACCCACCAGAAATTCTCTGACCAGGTCCTCACTGACCCTGGGCCTGGCAGCACTTCCCCTGGGTCCGTCAGGGATCCCAGTGCGGGGGATGCCCCAGTTCCTGCTCGAGAAGATGGAGGCAAAAATTTGTTAAAGAGGTTAGCTTTGTCATCTGGTGTGACAACCAGATTTCCTAGCGTATCCTGCAGAGGCCCTGCATTACCCGGTACCTTTTTTTTACCCCCTATGTATTTAAAACAGGACTTCTTATTGTCCTGGATCCAGGTCACTAATCCCAGTTCCATCTCCGCCTTAGCCATCCTAACAGCCCCCCTACAATCTCAGGCAAT
>NW_017729008.1:1063107-1065449 GCF_001723915.1 Gavialis gangeticus | reverse complement strand
AACAGCCCCCCTACAATCTCAGGCAATGGAGGTATAATCCTTCTTGTTGATGATCCCTCCCTTCCATTGGGTGTACGCCTCCTAGTGCTATGATCTTAACCAAGCAGCAGCCCATTTTGAGGTAAAGTGTCTTGCGCTCAAAGCAGAGAAGAGAGAATGGAAGAAGGGAAAGGAGAGACATCCTAGTTTACAGCCTACTCTTCCTGGTGGAAAGACCTATAGCTTCTCCGTATGGGTCTGTGGCTCAAGGATTGTTGTTTGTCACCTCAAGACCCATCAATGAGCCATGATAGAAATCACCCTCAGATCAAGGAATTGCCAACTATATTGTTTTCAAAAGGTGTTTCCATTAAGAGAGAATGTCATATTAAAGTAATCCATATTACCAAGTGGTCTGCAAAAATGTTTAGGTTATTCTTGGGGATTGCATAGAGAATAGTTTAGCAATAGCCACAGAAAATAGTTTAACTACGTGCCATGTATTTTCAGTTGTTAGCAAAGCCTCTTTCTGTCTTCTCTTCTCCACACTAAATAATCCCAGTTCATCCAATTGTTCTTCATATCATTTTCTGTATCTCTAATAATTTTTTTGGCTTTTGTCTAGACTCTTTCCAAAGGTTATATGTCTTCCTTGAAGTGTAGTGTCCAGAATTGGATGCAGTACTCTAGGTGAGGCCTCACCAGTGCTTAAAAGAGTAGAAGAATTGTTTCTTTTGATTGCCAGCTGATGGTCCTGTTAGTACAACCCAGTACGCTACTGACTTTTTTTGTACTCTCAACTCATATCAGCTTGCTGTCCACTGTGATTCCTAATGAATATATGAGTGCTGTAGTTTACCCAATCATTTTTCAGTTTGTATTTGTTCATTTGATCATTCCATCCTTAGTGAAGAACATTACAATTGTTCTTACTGAGCGTTATTATGTTAATTTTAGACCACTCTTCCAATTTTTCAAGGTAATTCTGAATCCTAATCCTATCCTCCAAAGTGTCTGCAACTCAACCTAGGTTGGTCAGCTGCACGTTTGTTTCCAAGCTTCCAAATCATTAATGAAAGTGACTTTTTTTCTCAAGTTGTTTATCAGAATCTGGGTTTTTCCTCCCCCTCTGTATATCAGTTTTTATTTTTCATCTAAGTATCCTCCTTTGTGGTATGAAGGTGTTCACCATATTCCTTTCATTCATCTGTACTACTTACTGTGTCAAAGAAGAAAATCCACTTAGTTTGAAATGATTTGTTACTAACAAAACTATGTTGGCTGTTAGTAATCCACTCTTCTTTCCCTAAGGGTTTACAAAGGTTTGTTTTTATAATTCACTGTACTAACTTCCCAAGTACTGATTCAGGCTCATTAGTCAATAATTCTTCTTTTTACCTCTTTTTTAAAATAAGTATTGTCTTGGCCCATCTCCAGTCCTCTAGGACTTCTTCTGTCATTGATGACTGCAAATATTGCTGCTAGTAGCTCTGTGATTTCTTTGAACACTTCTTTCAGCACCTTGGGATGAATTTCATCAGGCCCTGCTGAATTAAATTAATTCAAATTTGTCTAAAGCTTTCTGATGTAGCACGATCTGCAGCCTTTTGATGCCTTTGTTTTTGTTGATTTTATTAGCTGTGCCATCACAAAATGTTTTGTGTATGTGTTTGGGAAGACTAAGGCAAACCAGTCATTGAGCAGTTTTGCATCTTCTGGTAATAGCCTTGTCTCACCATCAAGCAGTAGATCTACAGTTTCTCTGGTCTTTTCTTTTTGTCTGACACAGTTTAGTATCCCTTTTTGTTCTCTTACCTTACCATTCCTTACCTGTTGCATCTCATTTTTGCCTTGTCTTTCTTGATTTTGTTCCTAAATGTTCTTGCTATTCCTACCTGTATTTTCTTAGGCACTTCCCCTTCCTTCCATTATCTGTATGTTCTTTTCGTTTTGTGGTGGCTAAGGAACTCCTTGTGTAGCCACATCAATCTTTTGTAGTGCTTCTTATATTTCCACTGTTTTAGAATAGCTTTTCACTGAACTTTCAATACTCTATCCATTGGGAACCATTGTCTCCCTTGTTTCTTTTATCCTTTAATATGTACATTCAGTGGCCTTACCCACAGTTTCTTTGATTTGTGGAAACCCACTGTTTTGAAGTCTAGTGTCCTTGTTTTTCTGTTCTGATTACTTCCTTTTCCTTAAAATTTTGAGTTCTATCACATCATGACCACATCCTCCCAAGTTTCTGATATCTTTACTGGAGGGGTCTCTGACTTCTATCTGAGTGGGGAGGAGGCGGCTGCGTGGAGCTGGGCCATGTCAAGCCCCGCCCAGGCCCCTACTTCGCCCAGCCCCCCAGG
>NW_017729008.1:1061542-1063096 GCF_001723915.1 Gavialis gangeticus | reverse complement strand
CATTGAACACCTTCAAGAGCAAATTGGATGCTTATGTTGCTGGGATCCTATGACCCCAGCTGACTTCCTGCCCTTTGGGTGGGGGGCTGGAGTTGATGATCTTCCGAGGTCCCTTCCAGGCCTAATGTCTATGAAATCTCTTCTCTTTTTTCTGCATAGTTGTCATGGAACTCCCAGGCCTATGGCCATAAGACTGCTTTCTTCTGGTTGTTTCCTTTGCGGCATTCACACTGATAGTTCCCATGTAATGAGCCTGAAAGAAGTTGCTGTGATTCCTGAATTTAGGGTATCCTTCTGGAAGCCACATGCTGCTATTTGCATTCTTTATTCAGCCTCTCTTGCATCATCTTCTCATGACTCCTATCCAGGAATTTTTCCTTTTCTCTGATACTACTTTAGATTGATAGTTGTACTTATAATCCTTGAATCCTGTTTTCCAGTAAGATCACTAGCTTGCACTTGATATAGATAAAATAATTTTTGCCTTCAGAGAGGGCAAACATTACAATTCCCGAGAAGATCGTGACAGCTCTTCATTTTTGATTCCTATAATCTTTTGAAGGCTGTTGGGGAGAAGAAAGAATCACCTCCCACTGTCATCTGGTTCTTCTTCAAGCAAACTCAGTTTCTCCTCTGTTCATTGCATAAATAACTTTTGGGAAATGGTCTTTTGGGAAAAGTATCTCTCATACTTTTGTTATTTGCATTATGGTTCTTTTGCCTTTTGTGGGGGAAGGAGGAATGGGGGAGAGAGAGATCAAATGTACATAATTTTTAGTTATACTCAACTTTTGATAGTTCAGCCTAGTGGCTCAACTTGGGCATCAGATATCTATACGTTATGCTGACTATATATTACACTAAATATATTCTGAGTAGGGTAGAGAGGTGGCATGGCTGAGTCGAGGGCTAAGGTCCTAAGTGGAAAATAAAGAGATCACAGCCGAAGTCCAGCTTCCCCCTCACGTGTCTACTAGGGCTGTGCGAAATGTCAACGGGTGTTTCATTTTGAAGCTGTTTCTATGTGTTTTGAGCTCAAAACAGTGAAATCTAAATGAAACAAAAGGCTTTGAAACAAAACAAGGGCACTTGAAACATTTTGAAAGTTTCTATATGTTTTGAGTTTCGAAGCCAGGCTTGCTGCAGCTAAACAGATGTTACCAGATTTACCCGCTACTTTGGGGTGTGCTCATTTATTAGGGCTAGGGTCTTGGTAATTCTATTGATGTGCTGCTTGTGTTACTTGTGTTTTTATACAGAGCTGTATCTCTCCCTTCTGCAAGCCCTCACCCCCAGTGGAGCTATCTTGCAGGACTCAGTTCAGTGGGGCTGGGTTCCTCCAGTCCCCAAATCAGTCATACACACAAACACACACAGATTAACATGACATGCCTGACCTGGCCGGGTTGATCAGCATGGACAGGCTGACACCCCTATATGCCAAGAATCAGCTCATCAGAGCAACACTAACTACGGTCAGACACAAGCACACAGTTAAACAGAATACCTCTGAATCCGGCTGGGTGTCCAGCTGACACCCTCATGGGCCAGCAT
>NW_017729008.1:1047819-1056542 GCF_001723915.1 Gavialis gangeticus | reverse complement strand
ACTTAAGGCAATTATTGGAGTGTTCATAATCTTTTGTGGAGAGGACTTCCACCAGTCGTCCTGGGAAAAGTATGACAACACTTGTGGTCAGGGCTCCAGTGAGTTGGACACTGTGATGAACCCTTTACCATTGTTCAAATGTTGCCCATACTCCCCGACTCGGTGTCTTGCCTCAGCATTCCCAGCAACTGAGTTTTAGCCAATTAAGTTTAAATAGGCCTCCCCTAGTGGGACTGGGGAATGTATGGCCCGAGATGCCTAGTAAACTTGCTTCTGCTTAGAGGTGTGTGTGTGTGTGTGTGGGGGGAAGTCCTTTGTAAATCCAGATTAGAACTGGTCTGATAAATGCTGAGCTGGGTGTGTGAGTTGATTAGCATTTGGAGCACAGATTCCCCATCATGCAGGTCTCCCCTGCTCCTCTTATCCCAGAATTCACTGCAGTCTCTGCTTCAGGCTTTCTGTTCTCCATCTCTCATGTAAATGAATGGTGATCCGGTTCCATCTGAGATGCAAATGAGACCTAGGGCAATTGTTTCACTCTTGTCACCCTTATCTGGAGGGTTTTAGGTGCGTCTCTCACTGCATCTTAATCAGTTTCTGTTTAGGTGGGGGGGGGGATTCTTTGTGTGTCAGACAGTCTGCGTCCTGTGTCAGGGTTCCCCAAGAACATGGAGCTGAGAGGTAACACAGAAACTAA
Organism: Gavialis gangeticus; assembly: GCF_001723915.1. Taxonomy (NCBI): domain Eukaryota; kingdom Metazoa; phylum Chordata; order Crocodylia; family Gavialidae; genus Gavialis; species Gavialis gangeticus. The sequence continues at coordinate 1,055,845 of NW_017729008.1, read as the reverse complement.
GGAGTGGGAGGGGAAAGAGTGGGGAAGGACTGCTCTGATATTGACACCTAGCTCCCTGTTCAGTTCCCCAGCTCTCTGATCATTTCCCCAGCTCTTCCTGGGGGGCGTGGGCCCCCACTCCGCACATGGGGTTTCAGCGGATCCGGGGGCCAGCAGGGTGAAATGCAGGGTTTCAGCAGATCTAGGCATTTTCATGATTCCCCATTATAGCCTATAGGTGAAACGTCAAAATGCGTCAAAACAGCAAAACAGTTTTGACGAAAGAAAATGGAACAGTGCTTTGAAACAAAATAAAATGATGAAATGAAACACTGTCCCTTTGAAATGGAAGTCAAAACGAAACAGTGCTGTTTCACACAGCGCTAATGCCTACATCCATACTACTCTTTCCTCAATATTACCTTTCTTACCTAAGTATCTAATCTGTTCCTCAAACTCTACTTAGTTCAATAGCTCAGGCAGTTATTCTTCCTTCCCTTCCTCCAACATCAGCAGCAAGTCATCTGCATTTCTATAACAACAAGATTGCTTATGATGGGTGTCTCGATAAACAGGTGATATGGATAGCATACAAGTTTGGGGACTTACCTAGAAACAGGTCATTAAAACTCCCATCCAGAGTCCCCCTTCAGTGGTTTAGAGAGGGTATACTCTAGATTTTAGGGAGCCCATGACAGAGTTACTGGAGAACAATTTGAAGCAGTGTGTTTTTAAACAGAGCATATAGGTAGAAGGTGGTAGCTGAATGGGCAGATAGGCACTAGGTAGGATTTTTAAACCACAATTGTCTTTTGATGGGAATAGGAAAACAGTATTTTAAGATGTAGGGCAGAGAGGACAGTGTTAGTGATTAGGATAAAATGAGGTCAAAGAAGTGTGGTGGCAGGTTAGGAAGTCAATGAGCTTTGGTATCAGTGATAAGGTATAAATAAAGGAGTGTAAATAAATAAATAAAGAGAAGAGAGGAAAATAAGGGTAATGATTGGTTCTCACAGAGGATTTATTATTATTATTATTATTATTATTATTATTATTATTGTTTCTGTCTTTGAAAAAAGGCAATGAGATCTTGAACAACAGTGAAGGAGTGAAAGAAGGGGAATCTTTTCAGTAAGAATCAAAAGTAGCAAATAGACTGTATGTGAATCATTGAAGCCTGAGAAAGTGTTATTTTGGTAGAAGTAAAGCCAGAGAACAACTGTTAGTAAGTCTGCATCTTCAGTAGCTTGAAGGGCAAGACTATTGGTAGTATTGGTCTCTCACTAGAAAGTATTGCTAGGACAGTTACTATGATGATGATAGGTTGTAGGTACTTTGATAAGGAATACAGTGTAGAAAGTAAAATGAAAAGAATTAGCATATGGATCAACAGAAGAACAGTACAGTAGAAGAAAGCTGAGGGTAGAGTTATACCTTTCATATATCTAACGAGAAGAGAGAGAGTGTGTGTGTATGTGTAAAGAAGTGTAGACTTGCACCTTATAAATATATACACACGCAATATATTATATACGGCATGTGATGAAGTAAGCTTCAGCCTATGAAAGCTTATGCTATATATAGCAAGATATATATTGAAGTCCCTCATGAGAACCAGGGCCTGTGGTCAGAAAACTTCTGCTAGCTGTTTGAAGAAAGCCTTACCCACTTCATCCTCCTGGTCTGGTGGTCCCTAGCAGACAACAAGTTGATGGGGAGGTGGGGAGAACATGAAAGCACCCTCTCTCTCTCTCTCTCTCTCTCTCTCATTTTATAATACATACACAGGAAAAGCCTTGTTATCAAGCATGAGTGTGATAAGGGGGGTGCCGGTTATATAAAAATTCCAGTTACCTGAGGGCAGGGGGTTTTTGGCTGGATGCGGAGTTGGGAGAGAGAGGGGTGTGGTGGCGGCTACATGTGGAGCGGGTGGGGGGCCATACAGAACGGTAGCAGCACAAGGTGGTGGGTGGCAGTGGCAGCGAGCTTTCCCCACAATCCCCTTGGTGCGACCAGCCAGCTGGCCAGAAACTCCAGTTAATAGAGTGTTCTGGTTACTTTAACACACCTTTTACTGTAAAATAGAGCTTTCATATACGACTGGCTAAGCAGCAGCTCTGCAGAAAAAGACCTGGGGATTACAGTGGACAATAAGCTGAATATGAGTCAACAGTGTGCCCTTGTTGCCAAGAAGGATAATGGCAGACTGGGTTGCATTAGTTGAAGCGTTGCCAGCAGATTGAGAGAAGTGATTCTTCCCCTCTATTCAGCACTAATGAGACCATATCTGGAGTACTGTGTCCAATGTTGGGCCCCCCATACAGAAAGGATGCGGACAAGCTGGAGAGAATCCAGTGGAAGGCAACAAAAATTATGAGACCACGTGACTTATGAGGAGAGGCTGAAGGAACTAGTTTTATTTAGTCTCAAGAAAAGAAGACTGAGGGATTTAATAACAGGCTTCAGCTACTTGAAGGGTGCTTCCAAAGAGGATGGAACTTTACTGTTCTCAGTACTGGCAGATGACAGAACAAGGAGCAATGGTCTCGAGTTGCAGCAAGGGAAGTTTGAGTTGGATATTAGAAAAACCTATCTAGGCGGGTAGTTAAGGTATGGACAGGTTACCCAGAGACGCTGTGGAACCTCCATCCTTGGAGGTTTTAAGACCGGCTAGACAAAGCCTTGGCTTGGATGAAATAGTTTGGGGATGATCTTGGTTTGCGATGGGGGTTGGACTAGATGACCCCCTGAGGTCTCTTTCAACCCTAATTTTCTATGATTCTATGAAAATGCTTTTCTTGTTTTCTTCACTAATACTCTCCTCAAATCAAATTGAATTCTCTTTGTCCTCGCTCCTTGTATTTGTAACTTTTTCCATTACTGTTTTTAATTTGTAACAAGCAATTCTTGTGCAGAGACGTTCTGCTAGGAAGACAGCTGGGCTATGCCAAACATTGTTCTACTAGCTCAGGCTAGAGCTGTAAGAAATATTCCAGTCTGTGCCCTTTTATTTGGCAGTTTATTCCCAAAGCTGTTACTGGTGAAAGAACTTGTTTCAGTTTAACACTGGTTAACTCGTACCATTTTTGAGCTAGTAATTATCTAAAAACAAAGTTGTATTATATTCCTTCCTCTTGCCCCCCACAGTTGCTTGCAGCCCTCTAGGAATGTATACAGGTTTACATTAAATAAATAACAATGTTATTATGCATAATAACCATTGATTTGAGAGCCTGTTTAACAAACCATGAGATTTATAAATGACATACTCCCCCTTTCCAAACTTTTGGGCCATAATTTCAAAATCCACACTCAGGATAGTGGGAATTTTGTCCTGAGTAAGGAATGAAGGACCCCTGTGGGATTTGCACAGGGTAGACTCAAAGCCAAAGGTGCTTTGTATAACATACTCTCCTCCAAGCACACATTTTTATTCTGGTTTTCTTTAAAAAATGGCAATTTGTTTAAACTGTAGCAATGTAGATTTAATCCAAACCTCAGGATAAACTTTATAACTGCGAGAGTAATAGGACAATGCAACAGGCTACCTGGAAGTTGTGGCATCTCTTTCATTGTGGATTTTCAAGAATAGGATGGGAGGGGTGGTTTAGGCATAGCACATGCTGCATCTGTGTAGGGGGTTGGATTATATGTCCCTCTATCTCACTTCCAACCTAATGATTCTATGGCCAGTGAAGATATAGATGATTTTGGTAGGATAACGCTATTTTTCACAATGCATAAAAGACCATTTATAAGTTTTTGATTATCTTAACCCCTATTGATCTGGGATAATTACTTCTGACATTACTAATTCACTAAGAAAAAATGTCTTTATCTCAAAATGGTGAAATACTTCAGATGAGTTCTTTTCTCTCATACTGGGAGAATTCAGGACTTCCCATACCATATAATTTCTTTGGTTTACAATATCACTGGAACTTATCTGTAGTGATTCATTTTATGCTGTGAGACAAGTTCTCCACCTTCCTCTTCTTTTGCAGAAGTCAACCATGCCAACATAACAGTCACTTGTGAGAATGCAGAGAAAATAGTACTCTTTGAAAAGTAGCTAATTATAGTTAGGTGGTAAATAGGGCTTAAGGTTAAGGGTTAAGGTTGCATACCTTTGAAAGGGATTTATTAAACAGCTGTCATCAAAAGCATCTGTAATATTGTTGACTTTGATCTCATAGTTGTGCTTCTTTCTGCAACATTCTTTTTCTTCAGTCTGTGATGTTTTAAATATAGATGGCCAATAACTTAAACCAGCTATCACTGTGATGGTCACAATTAGAGCTGTGAAAATAATACCAGGATCTTTGCACAGGCATTACAACTTTTAGATTAATTTGCTTTAGCCATATTCACTCCCCTTTGTGTTCCCTTTCTGAGGCTCTTTGAGTGATAAAATTTTGTTGGCAGAAATTAGTGGAAAGCAGACTTTGGCATTGCCCAGTTGTTCATGGAAACTGGATTTTAAATTGGTGAAAGTGTTGGCATGCTTAGCCAATCAGGAAACAGATTACTTGCTCAATAAAGGAAAAGAAGCAAACAAAAGTGATTTTTCTGATCACTTTAACTAAGTAGCATAGTTAAAATTTTGAATATTTGCAATCAATCCATAGAACAAAATTATCTTAAAAGATACTTTAATGGTGTGTAAATCTGAAAAATCAAGGCTGGCTCTGAAACATTCCATGAGCAACAAAAAAGGACCATATTCATCCAAAAAAACAGCTGTTATTTTATGCACCACTCTAGTCATCATCAAAATGACAGAAGAGTACTGAAAACAAGTTGTCACCATTGCTTGCCCAATTTGATGATTTAAAAAGAGTTTCAATTTCCCCTGCAGCCTCTGGATGAAAACTGGAAGCTCTGAGGTGTAATTAGAGCGTTCACAGGAAGAAAGCCAAGGTTAGGAAGAGCCAGAGCCAACAGTGAGGAGGTGGGAAAGCCAGAAACCAGGAGGGAAGAACTGGCAGGTCTGTTGGTCAGAAGAGTGCTCCGTGTTAGCAGCCAGGAGAAATGGCAGTGGCAAGACAGGACAGTGAGCAATGGCAGGAGTTAGTATTATTTCCAATGTACTCTGTAGGAATTTTTATTACATAGAAAGTACATTGTTCAAGACCTTATGCAACCTAAATAAGCCCCATGCCTGGAAGCTCTGGGAGGTTCTACAAGGTTCCTACGCTGTGTAGTCTACAAAGCCTTTCTAATTTCAGAGAGGCAAATGCCCATCAAGCAGCAGCCTTAGAAATCTACATTTGGTATTACAAAGATTATGAAGTGTCAGGGTCCTGAGACTGCACACAGTTCAGTTGTCAAAGCTCAAGCACTTGTATCATGTACCCTGACATGGTAAAACATTAAAGCATCTGAAAGAGACCAAGTTCTATAGTCAGAAGTATGGCTGATCCCCATAGGGAGAGAGCTAGGGATAAGAAGGCCCATCCCACAGAAAAGGCAATCATAAATAAAGAGTCCTTCTAACTGTTGCTGGAGGGATTCCCCCTCCCCCACTGGAAGTAGCCGAGAGCTCCTTAAGTGTCGGGGAACAGCGGCCCCAAGGTCACAGTGGGCTGAGGGTTTCGATACGAAACAGGCGGGATTGGTGGTGAGGAGTCTGAGCGGTACGGGACACGTGCGGTTTCAAATAAAGTTGATTTATTTACTTACGCTTTTAGAGCTTAGGCGGAAATCTTGCTTTTTCAGTTACAGTGTTAACGACAAACGACAGAGGGGTCTGTTGGCCCACGGGGTTCTCGAGTGAGCCCTTGCTTTCTAGCCCGGAGGCTAGGTGCAGCTACCCAACTCGATAGTCCCAGGGCTGGTCAACAGCTCATAAATCGGGATACGAATAACAGAACTGTAACAATGAATGGTGTGATGCCAGTCCAAATGGATGAACGGGTGGTAGGTGGTCGAAGACGGTGCCGAGGTCGATGATGCCGAGATGAGATGGTGATGTCGTAGCCTGAGGTTAAGAATCAGGATCGTAGTTCAAGGTCGAAGACAGAAGTCGGGTCAGTAGCCAGAAGATCGGTATACGTAAATTAGTGTGAAATCAATCTGTAAAACTGCAGCGAGGAGGAGACCAATGGGCCAGAAAGCCCTCCTGAGCAGCAGTCTCTGTTGGAACAGCCTCTGCTCTCAGGTCGGATCTCTCCTAGTGAGACAGTCCCTGCCAAGGCAGCCTCTGTTCGCCAGTCGAGTGGGTCTCCCTCCTGAGGAGCAGTCCCTGCATTAGCAGCCTCTGCTCTCAGGGTTCAGACAGGAGACCAGTGGGCTTAAAGCCCTCCTGAGGAGCAGTCCCTGTCAGGCCAGCCTCTGCTCTCAGGGCGGATCTTTCCTGTCAGCACCACTGTCAGAACCCCCCAAAACTCTTGCTCATTCTCTTTTGCTAACTTCCTCTGTCTCCTTCATCTCCCCCAAAAGGAGGGGCCCCCAAGTCTTTATGACAACCGGGTAGCCCATCAGGTTGTCTTCTCTAAAGAAATTTCTAGTCCAATTACATCATGCAGTCTGTAGACTGAGCATGTGTCTGGTCAGATTACTTCATCTGCTGAGCAGAACTGAGCATGGGTGTTCTTACAAAACTAGGTCAGCTTTGGTTGACAAGCCAAGGGTCGCACAGGGGGCACAGGCTGAGCACCCTGTGGAATTTTCCATAGGCCTTGTCTGCGCATGATCAAACTTAACTCTTGTGTTGCCAGCATACACTTAAAATTTGATCCAGACACTTAGCTTCCAGATAATGAAAACATTTTAAAACTAAAATCAATTCAGAAGATGTTTTTAAGATGAAGCTACAGATGTGAACCAAGGTTGCAAGATAGCCTCTGGGATTCAAAAGTAGGCATTCAATAAATCACTTGGCATAGTTCTAATGTTTTAAAAAAGAAAGATGAAGGATTTGTGAAGTATTTTATGTCTGAAACACAGTATCTTGAAGGCATGGCCCTGCTCCAGGGCAGCAAATTCAACCTACTTGTGTTCAGAATGGCTGGAAGATTACATATCCCCTCATCTGCCTTGAAGGCAATCTGAGGCTGTATACTGTAAGAACATAAGAAGTGTTATACTGGGTCAAATCAGTGGTCCATCTATCCCGGGGGTGGGCAAAATGTGGCCCGGGGGCTGGATGTGGCCCGCCAGGCTATCCTACCTGGCCTGCAGGGCCCCTAGAAAATTTAGAAAAATTAATATTTATCTGCCCTGGCCTGCCTGTCATGTGGCCCCTGATGGCTTGCCAAAACTCAGTAAGCAGCCCTCTGCCCAAAATAATTGCTCACCCCTGATCTAGCCCCATATCCATCTCTGACAGTGGCAGAAGTGGATACTGTATAAGGAGAAAGTATGCATAGGATATATATTAACTGATCTATCCCCAGTTCATTACCTTTCCAAGCATCCACCATCTTTGGTTTGGAGATGCCAAAGGATACAACTCTGACTCTTCTGTTTAAGAGTATTTAATCAATCTATCATCATAAGTTTGTCTAGCGTCTTTTTCAACTTAGCTATGCTATTTGACTCTACAGTCTCCTGTGGTAATGAGTTCCATGGTTTAACTATGTGCTGCATAAAATATAATAATACTTTCTCATGTTTTAGTTTTAAATCTGTCTCCTATTAATTTTAGTTGGTTCCCCCTAGTTCAAATATTCTGGGACTTAGTGAATAACAATTCCTTAGTCATTTTGTCCACAGCCTCATAATTTTATAGTCCTCTACCATATCCCCCTCAGGCTTCTTCCCAAACTGAAGAGACCTAGCATTTTTAGTTTCACCTGGTATACCAGCTGCTCCATACCCCGATCATCATCTTGGTTGCCATTCTCTGTACCTTTTCTAATTCCACTACATTCTTTTTAGATTTGAAGACTATCTCATAGCTAACATTAAGTAGCTATTCTACTTAAACCTCTCCTACCAGTTAAAGATAAATTGGGGTACAGCACGAACTATTTTTGTTCTAGTTAAAAAGCTAAGATAGAATCTTATAGATTCATAGATTCATAGATTAAGGGTCGGACGGGAC
>NW_017729008.1:1047048-1047808 GCF_001723915.1 Gavialis gangeticus | reverse complement strand
GTCAGTCCTATGACATCTGGGTTTGAACTAGCTATTCTGAGGGCTATCTTGTGTTGGAGTGTTGTGTTTTGATGGTATGGACATAGTCAGAGGGAGAAAATATAATTTGGGGGGGATAAGCACATGAATGCTTGTGGGCGTGCATGCACACCCACCCAGGGGATAATTCTGCGGAGGGGAAGGGATGGGGGGAGAAGGAAGGGGTGGGTGGCAAATTGTGGCCCCCATAGTGAGGGAGCGAGTGGGGCAGGGGCTGAGGTGGGTCATGGGACGGAGCCATGGCTTGTCCAGGAACATGGGGGGTCCCAGTCCCACTGCTGTGCACACCTCTGGGGGAGGCACAAGGGGGGCAAGTGCCCCCCCTGGATTTCTGCATGGGGTGGAGGCAGGCTGCTGCTGCATGCTGGGCTCTGTGCCTCACTGATGCTGGTTTCTGAGCTGCGCAACGTCATGTGCCTGCCACCCCCAGGCTGTGCTGTGTCTACTGTTTGCCTGGCAGCAGGACACACATGGCATCATGCAGTTCCCGCAGCAGTGGCAAAGGCAGTGGGGCACAGAGCTCCAGCCTTCAGTGGCAGCTCACCTCTGCCCTGTACACAAATCCAGGGGGCATGTGCCCCACCATGCCTCCCCTGGGGTGCATGCAGCGGTGGGAACCGCCCCATGTCCCTGGATGAACTGCCTGGAGCTCTGATAGTCCCATGACCCTCCCTGGAGCCCCATTCAGCCCAGCTCCTGCCCCTGCCCCTGCCCCTGCCCC
>NW_017729008.1:1034628-1046900 GCF_001723915.1 Gavialis gangeticus | reverse complement strand
CCTGCCCCTGCCCCTGCCCCTGCCCTTGCTTCTGCTCCCTTCCCTCCCACACTGTAGGGGGCCTCAATCCCCGCCCCCCCCATCCCCTTCACAGGCTGAGATTTGCCTGCCATGCTGGGCAGTGATCCACATGCCGAGCTGAGTGTCTGAGTCTGTGCTCATCCTTCCCTCCCTGCTGCAGCTTTCTGGAGCCCGTGCGTGGGCTGTCCTGTGATCCTACCTGCTGCCCTGCATTTGGGGGACTAAGCCCCATCAGCTCTGGCCTTCTGCCACCTATGGGCATGGACTACATAATGATGCCATTTAGTTAGTTTGGAATGTGCTAGCACCCAAAGATACTCATTCAAGTTTGGGTTAGAGATGCAAATGTATCAGTAGATTTCACCACACAAAACCCCAGCCAAATAAAGATTTGCGTGTGCTTTAAGCATGAGTAGTCTTCTCTAAGTCAATGGAATTACTCACATGCTTAAGGTTGTGTGTGTGTGTGTGTGTGTGTGTGAGAGAGAGAGAGTTCATAAGGCAAGCAGGTGTATATTCATCCCACATGGCCATGAATATGCATTTGGATCTGAGCTGGATATTTAAATATTTCTGTAGCAGACAGAACATTAAAAGTTCAGGAAACAATGAGTGGTTAATTGGCAAAGGATACTGAGCAATTTTTCTTTACATGATTGTTAGAGGCCACTGATGTCACAGCAGTCTAGTACAGGACAAGCAATTAGGGTAGCTAGGTACAATTTCTAGCTCTGCCACTTCTGTGCTGTGCAAACCCCACCCCCTTTGTGTGTCTTGTTTATTTAAACTATAAACTCTTCACAATGGAGACAGCCTATTGCTATGGGTGTATGCACAACTTCTAACATATGAAGCCCTGGTTTTGGTTGGGGTCTCAAGGTGTTAATGTAATACAAATAATAAATAATTGTCTTCTGACATTTTCTTTTTTTTGTCAGCACAATGTTACTTATGCATCTCCTGAGTCAATACTGACATGTGGATGAGATGTGCTTGCTAGAAAAAACTCTAGTCTACAGTTTAAAAATTAACAACTCTTGTATTAACTACAGGAGAGGCTTACTTAAACAGGAAAGGGAAAATGAAAGCAGTGGGGAAGAGGTAGAGAGAGGAGCACATTTGTAAAAAGCATTTTTTTCTTATAACAGCTTCTCATGGGAAGCTCATGTATTACACATCAATAATGCATGAAGCAGAAGAGGAAACAGTTTCCCCTCTTAAAATAAGGGGTCGTTCTGAGCCTAGAAAAGAGAATGGCAATAACGAACACTGATAGCTCCCATTTCTATGGAAGAAATTTCCAATCGTTCCAAACATTTAGCAGCTAGAATTTAAAGAAAAATGCAAATATATTTTCACATTATAATAAACAAACAAAATGATGCTTATATATAAAGGTACTTCATGTTTTAATTGTATAAAATGAGGAGAGGCTAGTACACGTTACTCCTTTGCTAACGTAATTATGAGGTTGCATTATATAGCTGCTTTCAGAATATGGATTAAAATCTACTTATGAGTGAGACATGTGTCTCCTACATCCTTTCAAAATGTTTCATTCCAGAAAGGCTTTGATTAATTATTTCCACGCTAGTATATAATAGCCTTTTCTGTTTTCTTAGAAACCTAGATCTCTTTTACAGGAATATATTTTACACAAAACCTCTTTTGTTACAAACATTTCTTAAAGTTACAGAATCATAAAGCCATCAAAATAAGAGATGGGAACAGCTATTACTGTTAAGTAGGTCAAGTGCTCCATCCTGTTGGACCCTACTGTACTGTTCCCTGTAACAGAGCATTCTGTATGATTTGCAGCCTGTATTTAAGGGCTTGATTCAGTTCCTCCAGTGAGTGGTAGAAAACAATTAATGCTATGGCAAGTCAGGCTATAATATGTTCCCAAAATGCAGGCTCTTTTACTGTTTGTTTCCCTGTTGTTCATTCCAATATACTCTTTGTTACTTCTGTCCTACAAATCCTCAAGTGATTCCTTTACCCTCAAACACACAGATTAATGTTATGTCCTTGCTACAATGTTTATTAGACAACTACAACCGTCGGGCTTCGATCCTCCGGTCCCGTGCCACCCGGCTTTGGGTGCGTAGGACTGCTTGTCACTCCGTCCCTGTGATGGTACTGCACGGACGTCCCGTCCCGGGGTAGCCTCCACCCCAATCCCACCTGCCACGACTTTTCTTGTTCCTTCAGTGGTAGGGTCCAACTACTGGGATTTTTCCGGTGTCTGGAATCTCTAGATGGCAGTCTTCTGCGAGGCTCCAACCTCCCCTACACCTCGTCCTGATACCCAGCCTCAACGTGTTGCTGATGTCTCTCGGCCCGACCCTCGCCTATTGGTGTTATGGTCACTTTGGTAGAGATGTACGAGGTCTAACCCAACCCCTGATTGAGCCAACTCTAGGGCCCTATGCGACCGGCCGTCCAACCCCTCCAAAAGTGGGAAACAGAAAGAAACCAAAGGAAAAACACTACCAGTAAATTCCTGACTACACACAAAATGGGCTAACCTAGCCCCTAGAATTTCTAGCTGGCCCTGTCCTGAGTACACATACGCCCTGTGGTTATCACACTGCAAAACCCCTGCCTGTCAGCTGGACCCGTGACCTCTAGTTTTGCCCACTCTGTCCCTCGCCGGGCAGCTCTATACAGTAGGAGCTTGTCTTCTGCAGCTCCTCTCGCTGCTTAGGCTCTCTGTACCCCGTCTGGGTTTGCTCCTAGAGCCTTCCCAAACCCGTACTGATCCCACCTGAGTCGATGACTCGAGTTCCTTCACTCTCTCTTCGGGACAATCCCTGCTGTCAGCTTCTTTGCCCTGAAACCTTGGATCCTCTCCCTCTACTCCTTCGTCTGGATGAGGAACATCTGCTTTCTCTCCCTCCATGCCGATGCTGGCATCCTCCCTTCGGCAGTCTTCAAGGCAGCCTTCTGCCCCGTGGAAGGCAGTCCTGACTCTACTTACCCCTAATCAGGGTTCCAGGGATACCTTCCCCGTTGACTCTTCTCCTGGTCTTCTCCCTTCTTCTTCACCCACGCCGCCTTTTATCCTCCCACACTGGCTCCGCTCACTCCTCCCCACAGCTGGCCGTAGTTTGAAAAAGACATGGCTAAGAAGCCACGTGGGTCCCTCCCCCACTTCCAGTTTTGCCGTGGCCTCAGTTGCAGGTAAGGGATTCTTTGTTTTTCTCTCTCTTTCCTCACCTTCCCTGGGGTTCCCCCTTGGCCTCTCGGGGTCTGTCCCCTGTATTCTCCCTGCAACAACAACCTTTTAACCTTCCTCCAAAAACAAGCACCATCAACCCCTCATAGTTGTATCCCTCACTCTCTGCGTTGTCAAAAACTTTTTGATAATGTGTGGCCTGGATTGAAGCTGTAGGTGAAGTCCCACAAGAACTATATAGTAAGGACTGCTAAGTTTTATCTGCTTCTCTAGATACCTGCATAAATAGAAAATAATGAAAACACTGTTTTTAGTGGTTTACCATTTCCAAAGTTCACTTTGACCACACAAGCAAAATTTTTTCAGGATATTGAAACCATATTGAACTATGATTTAATGGCTGAATACTTTCATAAGTGGAGACTAGGGGTGTGCAAAATGGGCTGTATTCAATTTGGATTCAGATTCGGCCTGAATCGGGGACAGTGATTCAATTTGTTGATTTGGATCAATGTGCTGATTCAATTTGGCCGAATCTGAAGATTCAATCCTGATTCAGAGAGTCAGGTCCACTGCTGAACATACGCCCCCCCCACTCCCCCACAGCTTAGCGATCAGCCATGGGGGGACCCCATGTGCCCCCCCAGACCCAGGAGGCACCAGTCACCAAGCCAGGGGGCAGAGCAGGGGGTCACTCGTGCACTCCTTGGCGGACCCAGAAGTAGACCGGAAGTGCTTCTGGTCCACTTCTGAGTCCACTGCCAAGTGTGCTGGGGACCCCCCTCCCCCCCACACTCCCATGGGATGCTGTATCTGCCCTACCATCTCAGCATTCACGAGCTGCCTGGTACCTTGAGGGATGTAGAAAAAACATTTAAAGCTGTGTCTATGTCCGAATCATTGAATCTTTCTGAACCTCTCCGAATTGATTCAGAGTGTTCCAATTTGATTCTGACAGATTAAAGAGTTTCCTGATTCAATTTGGATTTGGAGATTTGGCCATTGAATTGGGCTGAATCTCCACTGAATGGAATCAGCGACCGAAGCTTCGCACAGCCCTAGTGGAGGCTATGACTAAATCCAACCAAGTCCATTATCTCCACATTCCATCTTGACAATCACAAGGCACGTAGCACCCTCAATGTCACCTTTTGTGGAGAAAAAGTGTGTTATGACCTGACTCCTACCTACTTTGGGGTGACCCTTGACTGCTCCCTAACCTACCATTATCACCTCTGAAAGACTGCCATGAAACAAAGGCATGAGTGAACATCATCTGAAAGCTCACCAGTACAAGCTGGTGTGCAAAAGCTGCCGTCCTCCACATTTCTGCCATAGCCCTGGTCGTCTTAACAGCTGAGTACTGTGCATCTGTCTGGGCTTCAAATTGATGTATAAAAATCATTGACACACAACTCTACTTAGTAATGAAGACTATCTCCGGAACTTCAATATTAACTCCAGTGCAGTGGCTACCAGTACTTTCAAACATTACTTGTTCCTCTATTCAATGGGATGCAACAACATACAAAGAAATATTGCATATCAATAGTAATCTAGACCTTCCCATCCATAGAGACCCTCAAGATCCCCCAACTTGTCACGTGATTTCATGAAAACCTTTTTGGACATGAACTGAGCACCTCCTATCTTACAATGCTGAAGAATCCTCAAGGAAAGCTTGGGCAGAAAACACTTTCCCAAATAAACACCTTGTTTCTGACCCAACAATGCAACAACAGGGCTTCAACCTTCCATGGAGCATGTGGACAACCCTTAATAAGATATACACTGGACATGGCCGGTGTGGCCACCTGTTGTACGAGTGGCTCCTAAAAACCTCACCTGGCTGTGACTGTGGAAACACTGACCAAACCATAGAACACATAATAATATTCTGCCTCAGGTACAAGGTTGAGGGTAACAACCTGGAGTTACACTCTCTTTCCAGCAGGGCATTGGTTTGGTTGGGGAATTTGAAATTAAAACTGTGACTATAGTGCTTGCTTCTAAAGCCATATGAAAGAAAGAAAGACAGTTACCAACATGAATTAGTAAGTAACCCTTTTATAATTAGTGTTTAATCATCTCTGTTCCTTTGGATCACTGTACAAACTATATAGCTTTATCATGTTTTAAGATATAGTTTTTATAACAAGCTCTTTATTCATTAATTTACATTCCAGATCCTGATTTCTGTTGCTGGTGATAATTAGTGTCCTAGGGGTAACTACAGTTGCTCAATTTGTAAGAGGTTAATTTAGGAGTTGCATGGGTTAGGGGTTTATAATATAGAAGATGGTGGTTCAAATAAGGTATAGATTAGCAGTAAGTGAAAACATTGGCCTCTATACCTGAATATATTATACTTACTCACAAACACACATGCACTATAAAATTGATGAGGGGTGACTTTAGATTATAATATTATTTAAAAAACTCCATAAAAACATAATCATAATTAGCGACCATATTAACAAAGGCCAAAATTTGTTGTATAATAAGGTAAGCGTTAAATTATTTCTTTTTTCTTAATGTTGGCAGCTGCTTGCAGATATTAAAAACAAACAAACAAAAAAATAAACCTAAAAACTCCCCTGTACTTTACCGGAAGCAGCAGTGCATTACTTCGACTCAGCTCTGCAGCATCTGTAAAGATCAGGCACTTCAAAAGGGCTTTTTGGTACTTAGCTAAAGCTGATTCAATCAATAAGAGTGCCAAGCAAAAAAGCCCCACTAAAGCGCCCCATCTTTACAGACATTGGGCGAGCCAGGTCCAATTAAGGTTCTGTCTCTTCTGGGCATATAGCCAAATATATGCAAGTGGCTGAGCTGAATACCTTTACCCATTCCCTTTACTTTGAACTTCAAGGATGTTTGAAGTTCTTAACCTTGTGACTTGCTCCAACTTTCTAGTGCTGTCAGTTCAGCATTTTTACAAGGAATTAATCCATTTAAACTTCCTAAATGTAAGTTAGTTGGCCTTTGATGGCATAGCTCATAATGGGAGTTCTGTGCAAACTATGGCCTAGTATGACATGCTGCAATTTAATTTTAAAAGATTTGACAGTTTGGTTAGAACTCCCACATGCACATATACTTTGGGCCAAGAGTAGCTAGGATGGGTTGGGCAAAATATGGCCTATGGGCTGGATCCGGCCCATGGCAGGTCTTTGTCTGGTCCATGGTGGATCCCTCGGTCCCACCTGGCCCAGGAACCATCCAGCCATGGCATGTCCAGCCACATGGCATGAGCACACAGCAGGGCTGGGGTGGTTCTGCAGCTGGCAGCCTTTCTAGGCAGCCTGGGTGGTGGCAGCTCTTTCCAGCTGCGGCTGCCACTGGCCCCAGCCCCACAGTACCAGTGGAGACCTGTGTACACAGCCCATACCCTGTGCCTGCTCCAGGCTTGCCTGCCCAGGCTCAGCAGCAGTGGCATGAGACAGAAGCTGCTATTCAGCACAGGTTAAAAGCAGCCCCTTGCCCCACCACTGCCAGTGCTTCCTGGTGTAGCCACCTGGAGACTGTGTAGTGGTGCCCAGCATCTACATTGCATCACCCTCTCCTCTGGGCTGCCCAGGGGGCAGCAGTGGTAGTGCAGAGCAGATGCAGGGCAGCCCAGCGCGGTGCGGGCTCTGGGTGGCTACAGCAAGGAACTGCTGGTGATGGTGCGGAGGGGCCATGTTCCCCCCATGCTGGGTAGCAACTTATGTTGCACCGTCAAACCCCGTACCTACCTACGCACCCACACACACCCCTACACATCCCCACAAACCCCGCATACTCACCCAGCCACATTTACACCCACACACAGCCCTGCATGCCACATCCACACACACACTGACAGCTCCCCAGAAACCCCATACCCAACCAATACCTATAGCCCCCCACAATATATGAGTACGACTTCATTTTGAACTATTATGCAATCACCTCTATATACACAGCAAAACACACAAAAATGAGGACAAAAATATTTTTTAAATAAAATTAAAATATGCTATTGTCAATGTTTCTTTTTAGTATATAATTTGTTTTTTTCCAGTTCCAAGATGGCAAACCCCCTTCCCAAAAGGTGTACTTCAGGGGGCAAGGGGAAGGACTTCTGGTGGCAAAGACCAGGGGTTAGTGGGCTGGACTTCTGGTCTCAAGATGGCAAAACAGGGGGCAGAGAACCTGTTAAGGTCCTTGACAGCTTGCCAAAACTTGTTAAGCAGCCCTCCACCTGAAATAGTTCCCATCCCTGGGCTAGGAGCAAGCTGTATATACACATGTTCAATATTATGTTTTTTCGACAGACATACACAACAGCAAGCAGGAACTGAGCTAATCATTTATACCTGTTCTTAGGAGCTTCTGGTAACTGTGTTGGCCTTTTACAAAATTGATAGACTCAAAGAAAAATAGTCATTTTCAGATTATTTTGGTCTGTAGGAAGGATGAACAGCAAGTAACTGTAGCACTGGACACTGGCTACTAAGCCACAGATAAAAACCTAGTTTCACTATGATCGTACTGGTAATACAGGTAGCTGGCTTGCACAAGGGAAAAATGGCTGATCCTAGCACTAGATCAGGTACTACTACTGAAGGGATTTCACTGGTCTACTAATCCTGTGAGCTTCTTTCCTATTCTTTTCACTACAGTCAATTGGCATGTAGCAGGAAGTTGCAGAATAAGGAACGTTTTTATCCTCAATGTAAGGAATGACTCATTTTAGTTCCCAAAGCCAGGGAAGTTCTGGGGGTCAAATAGGTGTGTACTAGATTGGGGCCTTTTATACATTACAGATAGAAAGTGTAGCTGCCCTTCTCTGCTACAGTTGAAGCTCCCTTGGTAAAATAATCAATTCACCTGGTGATGGCTGCTGCAAAGTGCAGGTTCCTGCTGGGTGCCTTAATACAAGAAGCAATGTATTCTTAATGTAGATTTTCTCAATGTACTGCAGTATCTCACAAATCTGTCTCTGTAAAGATTTCCATTTTCAGCAGACAAACTGTTTTCTCCATACTTACATCAAAACTTCCCCTTCTCCCAGCCTTCCTCAAATGCATCAGGAGTGAAATGCAAACAGCTGAACTATTTTAATAGGAAAGATGCATGGGACTTTTTTTTTCTTCATTACTCCCAGAATATGGTGGTTCATTTCAGATCTCAAAATTATCTTTTGCTGTGTCTGAGTTAGATATTGAATTCTCTAGAATGAGATGCTACACTACTCTGACATTAGCATTTCCTAACATAATTGAAATTTGAATTGTATATAGGATAAGACCCAACTATCAGTGTAGATGATTGCAGTGGTCTTATACATTCATCATAAACCAAATATACTCATATAGCTTTAGATCATTTGGAGTGAACACAGCTGACCTTATTGTATAGCTTTTTTAAAAAAATGTGAATGCAGATTAATACTTTTTTATGAGCACTACAAATAGAAAAGGTCAATGAATGAAGGTAACTCTGTTGATAACAAATCTGACTCCCCATGTTGAAAACCATAAATGAAAATGTATATTGTTGTAGTTAATGCATAATGTAGGGCCTGTGACAGTTTATTTGGTTTATCAAAATTTACTTTCTTTTTTTTCCTGAGCACTTAAAAATTGGGATTGGTCACATCACAGAGAAATGAAAGGGTATGATTTTTTTTCTTTTTTCCATTTTTCTTTTTGAAGGGCAATTTGTGGTTTTATTTTTCCATGCTTTGAATGGCTTTTTAAAAAAAACTTGAGAAAAATCATTTGAAAAAGTAATTCTGTGTCACTGTTGAGTGTAATTGGGATTAAATTTTTGTGATGACAAGAAGGTGATAGTGGCTTGAACAATAGGATTTACTGCTCATTTGCTTTTCTGTCCTAGGACTGCTCCTCTTCCCGCTCTCTCCCCCATTTCTTTCTTTCTCTTTCCCTTCTCCCTTGCCTTTTATAGTCTAATGTTTCTCTTCTTATACTCTGCTTTCCGCACATCCTTTTATAGGATCTGATGACATGAACTTGGGTTCACAAAAGCTTTCACTCTCTCATATATATCTTATTTAGTTAGCTTATGAAGGTGCATACCTACTCTGCCTTCTGACTGACCAATTGGAGCCACTAATTTATGAGAACCCAAGATCAAACTCCCTATAGCAAGATCTAAAGATGTCTTGTAGCAACTGTTTCCTGAGAATTAAGGTCTCTATGCAGGTTAAACCACTTTCCTTTATGTCTTTGTAGGATGGAAGTGAAAAGTATATTCTTCTCCTACTTTTAAAGTAACTTGCTGCATCCTTGAGTACTCAAGAAATTGGCAGCAGTATTTGTAAAGCCATTTGCTATTGTCTTTGAGAACTCATGGAAGTCAAGTTAGGCCCCAGAAGACTGGAAATGGAAAAACCCATTTTAAAAAAGAGAAGGCCCATAGATTAACAGACCTGTCAATCTAAGAAACCATTTGTAAGCACCTAAAGGATTACAAGAGGATAACTAACAGTCAACATGGATTTGTCAGGACCAAGTCATGCCTAACCAACCTGATTTCCTTCTATGACAAGGTGACAGGCGCTTTGTGAATAGGGAGATAGCAATGGATGTGTGATACACCTCAACTTCAGTAAGGCATTTGATACCATTTTACATGATAGTCACATAATTAAGCAAATTAAGAAATGGTCTAGATGAAACTCTTATGAGATGGGTGAATAAGTGGTTGATTCAGCTGACTGTTGCGCCCACCTGTGGCAGTACATTAGGCTAGTTCAAGAACACAGTCCCCCACATCTGCATCTCCTGAAAACCATGGGTGCACTGCACCCAGGCCAGTTCAGGGGTTTGGTATGGTGTTGGGGCTGGGACTGACAGGCACTGCAGTAGGGCCAGTTGCAACTCTGGTGAGGTCCAGAGACTGGAACTGCCAGTCAGCTGATTGTGGGTCCTAGCCCTGGGACTGCAAATTGCATTTATTATTTCCATGGAGCAGCTGGATGACAGCACGACATCTGGAGATACTCCTGAAAAAGTTCTAACTTTGGTATGATACAATCACTCTTAGCTTGTGTTTTAGTGCTTGCATGTGTAGATGTTCATGTTTTAAGGGCAGTTGCATCCAAATGTAATATGAAACATCTGTGTTTGCACAAAGTCTAGAAAGGCTCTAGCTGCTGAAGGGAGTACAACAGCCAGCAAAAGCTGCAGGAGTGTCTACAGCAGCTGTGTGAAAAGACAGACACCATGACTGACACAGTTTTGCCAGTAAAACTCCCAGTGTTGATGCTCTTCTGGCAGAAGAAGATTTCTGCTTCTATTGTTCCGGGAAAATGGGCAGAAATAGTCATTTCAAAATGAAGAGGATCAGTTGTGCCAGGAAGTGTCATTGGGTGAAACCCATGTTGCCCATTGTCCTACCCATTGATCTTGCAGGAAAATGGGGAACATATTCCTTGCTTACCGAGATGTGCCCTTGGAATCTTTGGGGCA
The DNA here is from genome assembly GCF_001723915.1 of Gavialis gangeticus. Lineage (NCBI taxonomy): Eukaryota > Metazoa > Chordata > Crocodylia > Gavialidae > Gavialis > Gavialis gangeticus. The sequence goes on along the minus strand of NW_017729008.1, from coordinate 1,036,241 downwards.
TATCTCTGTAAGTGGAGAAATCTTGCTTGCTGGGGTACATCTTAGTAGGTGGGGAAGCCCCAGCTTTCCTCACTTATGTGTCCCAGAGTGTTTGCATGAGACCCGCAATCAGATGACACAACACATAGGAGTGTCAGAAGGTGCCCAGGGAATTGAAAAGGGGGGAACCCAGTCATCATGTGCTCCAGAGGCTTCAGGGACCCAATCCTAAATGTCCCAGGTATGGGAACATTGGAAATAATACCCGTGGCTGATCTCTAATGATGGACATCAGGGCTAATCACCAGTATAAATGAGGCACTATACTTTGACTCATAGGGTGACACTTCCTCAGAATCAATTGACATTCTCCTTTGTCTGCTGTGCCATTTCTGTGTACTCGATTTACTGCAGAAATGACTAATTGGCTCCACAGTAAAGTCTCAGCATCTACACATGCAGTTTTATTAGACCACAGTAACTAATAAATGCCACTGTATGGTTGTACTTGTAAACACAAGTACTAGTCTATGGTGGCATTATTTAGTGTACCACAATGCACATGTAGATGCTGATGGGGCTGGCTGGGGCACAAAAATGCTTCAGTGTGGGAGCTGCTTGCCAGCTAGCCCTGCACTGAAACACCCTTGTGCCCCACCCTGGACCCTCTACCAGCCAGAGCTGCTTCAGCCTGGCTCAACATGCTGTGTGCACACACCTGTAAACATGGTACCAGGGAGCAATAAACTACAGTGTGAACTGTGCCAGAGTTTATTGTATAACACTATTATCATGTGTAGATGTGCCCATGTAGAACTTTAATAGTAATGCAAGTTATCTGCTTACATTGTTTGTTAGCTGACAGAAATAACAATCATTTGGTTTGACAGAAAATCTCTGACAGCTTATTAACCAGTACGGAAGGGTGAAGAGTGGTGAAGAGAAGGTAAACTAATTGCATGCTGTGCAGAACTTGAATAATTTTAATTAAATATTGTACCCATTCAGTTAAGTTAGACACAACTTCAGGCAAGGACACACTCATACCAAGTTAAGCTGGGCTTAAATTGGTTTTGCCTGAGTGTGCGGCAAGCTATGTTTAAACTAATATTAGAGTATATACACACACAAGGCTGTAGCACACCTATTAAAATTGTGCAGTTCCATAGAAGAGCCAAACCTAAATGCTATGAGCTACATTAATACACACCTCTAATGGATTTATATTCTAATATACCCATTCATCAAAATATGATACGATGCCTCACTAAAGATAAGATTTAAGATTCCAAGTGTGCAATCTGGATGCAGGATCAGAGCAAGTCCCTCTCTTACTGAGCCCAGTGTTGTCCATGTGCTCCCCAACATGGACTTAGGCAAGATTAGTGCCATAATTCCTCTACTTCTACAATGGAAAGTGGGATTGGTCAGTTGTAGAAGGGAGCAAATGTGTAAGAAGTCCGAGATTCTGTGCTCCCCCTAACCAGCTTTCACTAGGGTGGTAATCTTCCAAAAGTGTCTTCAGTCTCTCTGAACTGTGGCAAGACCTCCTGGAACTATGTGAAAGGAAGAGCCTGTGTGTGTGTGTGTGTGTGTGTGTGTGTGTGTGTGTGTGTGTGTGTGTGTGTGTGTGT
>NW_017729008.1:1032513-1034441 GCF_001723915.1 Gavialis gangeticus | reverse complement strand
TGTGTGTGTGTGTGTGTGTGTGTGTGTGTGTGTGTGTGTGTGTGTGTGTGTGTGTGTGTGTACCTAATTTCACTCTCAGATCTTCATATACTGTTTCCTTCCCTAACTCTATTACAAGTAATGATCCATTATTTTTCTTTGGTGAAGTAGAATCCTGGCCTAGGGCCTAAATGAAAAGCATTTAGAGATGTAAAATGTAGAAATAATATAATTTATTTTGCATTACTGGGAAGTACTTTCCACTTCAAAGAATTTACATTGATTTTTAGAAATGAAACAGAGAGAGAACAACACCCATATGTAGCCAGCTTTGCTTCCCCACTGCACCAGCTTGCTTATGCTGAACAGTCCATGCAAACAGTCCCATTGCTTTTTTCAGCAGGGTCACTGGCACAGTAATGCATTCCTCAGCTAGAACAAGACTGGCAAATTCATACCTATATAATAAAATATCATGTGGAGAAAAGCAGGGTTTGGCCATGTGTATGTGTTATATCATTGTATATCAGAAGTTTATTACACAGCATACCTGAACCATTAATGGTCAGTGCTTTATATTCACTCTAATTCATTTACTGGTTAAGGTTTATATGGCTGTCTGCACATGAGTGAATTTCACCCTGTTATTTTTCAGCTAAATTTTTTGTAAGCTGTAGTGTTGCCCACCCTAACTGCCTAAATGCTTGTTACCAATTCTTTAACCTTGAGCTCCCTTTCTGGCATCTAAAATCTCTAAAACAAGAGGAAATGCCTTGTTCCACAGGTAGCCAAATGAAGAGTATCATAGAGACAGTACAATGAAGAATTGGAGGAGGGTAGTATCTGATGGCCCTGTCTGGCTAGGTGGGTGATTGTTATTTGTTTGTATTTTGGGGGTTTTGTTTTTTTGTGATAGGCTCTAGAAAGAACTACCAAAAATGCATCTCACCAGCAAGAAGATTGCTGTGGGTTGTAGGTTTTAAGGCAGAGCAATAAGACAAAAATATCCATAGGGTAGAGACTGTTTCTGATGTGGGATAGGAAATTAAAATTCAGATGGGTCTGCTAGTAATTCTTACAGAGGTCACCCTGAGAGGCTGCAGGGTTCTGGCTATTAAAAGAATTTTTGAGAACAAGGAAGTTGCCCTCTTGAAGTGGTAAATAGCATTGCATTTTGAATGCCATTTGCTGACCAGTCATAATTATGTGATATTTAACTGTCAGTTAACATATTTTTAAATGATTTCCTCGTTGAATAGCAGTAGGTGAAAGATGTACCTCAGCCATCTGTATTGTTGCAGTGGTAATGTTGGAACCTAATAATAAAGTTGAAAATGTCAGTTGTCTTGCTTGTAGTAGAAATATTGTGAGGAAGTAGCCTGTTTATAATGTTTTAAAACCATCTAAGTAATAAATATGCTTGTTATGACTCAGCTTATAAAAGACAGAATATTTTAATACAATATAAGAATGCTGATGCCTTTTTCCAAATTGAGTAACAGTTTTAATGGCAGTAGGCCGGAGTGTTTCTGATTACCCCTTGTCATCACCCCATCTGGTATAAGGAAAAATAGTGGCTTGGATTTTCAAATGGACCTACCAGTTAGGTGCACACATCCCTTTTACTTTTAGCTGGTGGGGTCAGTTTTATTTAATTCAGACTGAGTCACACTTTTTGGCCCTGATCTTACAATGAGTTTCAAATACGCAATTCTCACTGCACAACTGAAGTTTAATATAGATTTTCACTTCTTTAAAGGCTGTTTTTGTTTACTAATTTCATAAATTTCATAGACATTAGGGCTGGAAGGGATCTCATCCAGCCCCCTGCCCAAAGGGCAGGAAGTCAGCTGGGGTCATAGGATCCCAGCAAGATAAGCATCCAATTTGCTCTTGAAGGTGTTCAGTGTAGGTGCTTGAACCACCTCCTATGGCAGGCTGTTCCAGAT
>NW_017729008.1:1023053-1032117 GCF_001723915.1 Gavialis gangeticus | reverse complement strand
TTTCCTCCCTTTCTTGAAGATAGGCACCACAATGGCCTTCTTCCAGGCTTCGGGCACTACACCAGAGAGCCAGGAGTTCTCAAAGATCCGTGCCAGAGGCTGGGCTATGATGCTCAACAGCTCCTTGAGTACCCTCAAGGAGGTGTGAGTAATAGACATTTCCTATGTCTATTACACACACTAAGCATTAGATTATTCATGGATAATTACCTGCAAACATTTTTCCACAGGGGAAAGGATCCCCCACTCTAATTCATTCCCTTGTTTTGCAAAAGCGTTGTAGAAAAACAAGAACTAATGTTCTATTAATTCTAGTCTAACTTTTCTCAGGGGAAAAAAAAAGAGTAACAGAGGCCTTTTAATGTTTTTAACATGACAGCAGTTCATATGTGAAAATGAAAATATCAGTTATCTGTTTAGATTTTTAGAATACACAAAATTAAGTTTTAACTGCATATTTAAATATGTGGTCACATTGCAACATTAAATAACCAGGAAAACACTTACCACTCTGCCTGTCTGTTTGAGGAGGTCTTCAATGCACAGTGGGTTCTGTCTTCTTCTGTGTACCTTTTCATGATCTTCTTTTCCTTAGAAGAGAAGATAGTGCTTATGGCATGACTTGTTGGGCCATGTTGTGGAGGGGTGAATTTAAAATTAAAGACCCTCTGGATTCTGACGTTCTGTAAGCAGGTGCCTCCTGATTAAGCTGGCAGAGTAGAAGGAAAATAAGAAAATAAGCTTGGTAGCTTTCAAATGTCAGTTCCACCTGTGAGAGAGAGAGTCTTCTGGATGACCAAGATACCAAACATTGAACAGATCCCTTCAAGAACTGAGAAGAATTGAGACGATATATTTATATTTCTGTAGAGAGTTTTCAGGTCTAACCCATATGGCATTAGAATGGTGTAGCATCTTAATTCTCAATTCTTGCTGATACTGATTTGGTAGGAGAGGCTAAAATTGCACCAAAGGAAATTGGCATAAGTAATTTCTTTGAGCACCTTGCCAGTCTTAATATCATTGCAGTGAAAAGGCATGCTCATTTATGTAACACACTGGGTAGAATTTAGAGTTTTATGAATTAGTACTTCCTTGCAATTTGCTTACTAGTAAAGGCAAAAGCAGACTTACTGACATGTTCTCTACCTGTGGTGAGAAGAAGAATGGCCTTGCAGTTGTCCCTATAATGAAGGAGTTATATGGGTTGATGACCAAAGGTAGAAGCTCACTGTGAGCTGAGGAAAAAGAGCAGCCTGTGCTAACTAACAGAAGTAAACTATTTCAAACCATACCTATCTTGGATTTTCTATGTAATGTGTATATACTGGAAAGTGATACTGAGACTGTCCTGCTCACTGCCTTTCAACACTATATCCAGAGCATAAAATAAATGTGTAGGTTGAACACTATGAAAAATGTACAACTATCTATCAACTAACTTGGACAAGAGTTATGAGAGGCTGGTACTAGAAGGGCCAAAGGACAATGAGGAGAATTGGTGGGATGTGATTACTCAAAGAAGGAGGGCCTCCAGAACTGAAGAGGAGCTAACTGAAGTTAGCAACTGCTTTCAAGAGCTCTGCAGTGGAACTGCTGAGGAAGAAGCAGAGGAGAGGACATCTGCAGGCATGAGGCAGAGAAGGTAGCAGCCTAGAGAGCAGGAAGTGTAAGGTCCCAAGGACAGGCAGTGCACCAAGAAGGAAGAGAAGAGTGGTGGTGTTTAGTGGGGGACTTGTGTGTGTGGGGGGGAGAGGCACCAATTTGTTGAGATCCTTCTGAACTGCATTTTCATCCTTGCAGTCCTTCCCAGTTTTGTGTCATCTGTAAACTTGCTCAAGAAGCTTTTTATGCCAGCATCCAGATCATTGTTGCTCCACCCCAGCCCTCTTTTTTCTGCTATGTGTTGGGGTGTTTTTAAGCCTCCCCAGAGGCATTGGGTATTATCTACAGTTAAGGCTGGGGTGTGCTGATTTTCCTGTCTTGCCTCTCTGCTCAGGGTCAGACTGATTGCCGTATTTGGGGTCAGAAAGAAATTTTACCCCATGGTCAGACTGGTATGGACTGTGGTGGTTTTTGCCTTCCTCTGTAGTGGAGGGCAGTGGGGGACCTGGGACCTCTTGGGCATTTTGTAGAAGGAGGATATTGGCTGCTGAGGTTCCCCTGCTTTACCTATGGCAGGTTAGGGTGTTAGGTTAGGTTCATGTTGTGGCAGGGTCGAGGGTAGTCTTATACAGAATTTAGACTATGGTTATTTTGAATCATGTGGACAAAGATGATCCAGCCATAGGCAGAGGTTAGACTGGATGACCTCTGGAGGTCCCTTCCAGCCCTACTTCTCTATGCCTTTATGAATCTATGACTTTACATGGTGTAAATTTGTCTAATTTGTTACATTACTTATTTAATAATGTAAAGCTCTTCACTTTCTCCCCTCTCCCCTCCTTCCCCATGCACCCTGAAATGGTTTCATGTATAAAGCATGGACACACTTTGAGGTTTTTATGGCATGAACAACTGGTGCCACCCAAGACTGGGAGGGTGAGCGGGGACTGCTCGCAGCTGCCGCTGGCAGTGTTGGTGGTGTATGTGTATATGGGGGGCAAGCGTGGACTTCCCAGAGACACCAGTGGCGGCCAATCTCAGGGGCGGCATGTGCCCCCGACGTTTCCTCCCTACACGTCGCCTATGGTTTATGGTATTATATAAGACTTGCAGAAAAAAAAATCTTTGAATACTACAAATTAAAAAAAGGGGGAAGTGGAAATGTGAAATAAGGAGAGTGGGAGGGAAAGACTACATAAAATGCCAATAATATCCACGTTTAAAAACCTCACTGAGTAGAGAAACGGTTGATGTGTTGAAGTGAGGTTGGATGAAATGAAAGAGTTATTGGGGGTGTTAGTTTCTGCTCCATCAAGAAGTGAAACTCCTAAAGGTCAAAAGGTATTTGAGCACAAATGTCTGTTAGAAGGTCCTAACTGCAGCCACTACTGCATATGAATAATAAAAAGAGAATGTTTTTCAGCACTTTCTGCCCACCACCAAATGCTAGTAAATTCTGCAAACACTGTGGTAATGTACATCAAATCATTTGTGAGCTCCTGCATAGATGCTCACACTAAAGACACCTTCTGATCTTGGCATCAGTAATCTGAGCAGAAAACAGTATGTGATAGCTGTAGGTTTGGCAAAATCCCTCCTCTCTCCATCACAAAGACCACACTGAAACTCTCAAGAATGTCCTAGAATTCCCTTCCATAGTTCTATAAATAGAGGCCACAGAATGGCTAGTAAAGAGAATATTTACTCTATAGATATTGTGGGAGCCAGAATCAAAGTATTACTATTATATGCATCTCCTAGGTCTCTCAGAATAGTAGCTTTTCAGACACACACATATGAGCAGTCCAAAGCCAGAATTCAACCCACAATTTAATATTGGGTCTAGTATACCTAAGTCCAAAGGGAAAATGTAAATGTTTCCAAGCTAATAAATATTTTAACACAGACCAAAGTTGCCACCTTCTTTGAGATTGTCAGTATGCCAGAGAAAAGATTTTTTCTGAACTTTTCAAAATTTTATTTTTAGAGAAAACAAATGGCCTGAAAGACTTTACAGCCAATTGCTACAAAAACAATGTCCAAGCCTCGCACCAGATCTTTTACTCTGGATCTGTATTTACTGACTGACTGGCTTATACAAGAACTAGAAAAGTTGCTGTTATTTCTCTAAAGCATTGGCACAAGATGAGCTAAAGTGACATTAGTATTCTTTTGAGACTTATAACAATAACCTCCCAAGGATCATTCTGTGATTGTCTCCAAACGTCAAACAATTAATCTGAAAAGTACTCTAATATTCTTTTGGGTTTTTTTACCCTTTTGTTTATGGCTTATTTGATTGATTTTAGTTTGAGAGATTTTTTTTTTAATCTACAGCACTTAATTAAAAAGTAAAAGCCAAAATTTCAAAATTTTTTACACCTTGCATAACATGTGGAAACAAATCATAACTGTAAGATCACATAGATATATTCATATAATAAATACATGATGAACATTGACTCATTATCCTGACTCATACAATCTTATTTTATTAGATTCCCTGGAAGCTAGATTCCTTGAGTAAGCTAAAAGCTTCATTAAACAAATAGAAAATGCCTGTGTGAAACCCAAAGGCTCAAATCCAAGTCCCTTTCAGGCAAGTAAGTAACACTTAGGCAGTTAAATTCAGCTAGTTAAATGGCATTTGTGCTACTTATGCAAATTAGGTAGATCCTGTATGATCAGAAGGGATCTACTCCAGCCAGTTATGCTGTATTGTGAACCTGCTCCTCCAGGAAGGTATATAATCACTATGAAAGTCTCTGAAATGTTAGTAAAAGAAAAATGAGGAGAAGGATGAAAGCACTTCTCCCATTTAGCCCAAGAGCCTAGTGGTTCAAGCACTCTTTAACCCCAGGTTCTGGTTAGGCCTGTATGAGTTGGAAGTGATCCAATCCGGCTTCAGATCTGGCTGCTCCAGATGTCAGGGATCTGTTCTGGAGCTCCAGACCGAGTTTCTGCTTCGATCTGGCCAAAGTGGCCCTGAAGCTTCGGCACCACCTCAGAGATCCGGCCATAGGGTATAATGGGGAATCAACGAAATATCTATACCTTTGTTGTTTTTTCTCTGATTTGGATGAAACTTGCAGGGGTGGTAGCCTCTGCTGGGAGCATGATACCTGCCAAATTTCAGGAAGAAAGGTGCAGGGGTTTTGGGGAAACTGTACCCCAAATTCTTGAAAGCAAAACTCATGTCACATCTGTGTGTTACACCACAGGGGGGCAAAACTGTAGTAATGCTAGCCCCTGGTGAAGCTACAAAATCTGCCAAGTTTCAAGAAGATAGGTGCAGGGGCTTGGGGGGAACTGCACCTTAAGCTGCGGACAAGCAAAACTTGTGATATTGGTGACCCTGCGTGTGTTAAGGCGCAGCAGGATGAAAGCTGCAGGGATAGTAGCCCCTGCTGTGGCCACAAGGCCTGCCAGCTGTCGAGGAGATGAGTGCAGGGGAGTTCTGGGGCCCTGCACCTCTAGCTGCTGACAGAAAAAACTTGTGATATGGGTACTTGTGCAACTGACTGTCTCTGTCTTGGGGCAGTTGATTGTCTGTATTGATTATTTCCTCTCTTTAGTCTCTGCTTTTGTAGATGTTAATTGATGGTAATTAACTGGCTACATTAGCTAGCTACTGTATATTGAGCTGGTCCCTGAGTGAAACATGATTGATTGGTAACTGGTAACACAGTAGCTTAGCGGCTAGGCCTGCAGTAGTGTCTCCCAGGCCCTAAGACAGACACAGTTGCACAAGCACCCATGGCACGAGTTATGTCTGTCAGCAGCTAGGGGTGAAGGGCCCCAGAACCCCCCTGCACCAATCTCATCAACAGCTGGCAGGTTTCATGGCCTCAGCAGGGGTCACCACCCCTGCAATTTTCACCCTGCTGCACTTAACACATGAGGTTTTCTTGTCCTCAGCTTGAGGTGCCATTCCCCCCAAACCCCTGCACCTATCTTCTTGAAACTTGGCAGACTTTGTGACCTCACCAGGAGCTACTACCCCTGCAGTTTTGACTCCACTGTGGTGTAATACATACATGTGACATGAGTTTTGCTTTCAAGAATTTGGGGTGCAGTTCCCCCCAAACCCCTGCACCAATCTTCTGGAAACTTGGCAGGGTTTGTGGCCTCAGCAAGGGCCATCACTCCTGCAGCTTTTATCCCCATGTGGTGTAACACGTACACGTGACATCAGTTTTGCTTTAAGGAATTTGGGGTGCAGTTCTCCCTGAACCTCTGCACCTATGTTCTTGAAACTTGTCCAACTTCATGCTATCAGCAGAGGCTACAATATTTGTAAGTTTCATCCACATCAGACAAAAACAAAGTTATAGATATGTCATTGTTTCCCCATTATACCCTATGGCCGGATCTCTGAAGTGGCTCCAAAGCTTTTCCAAAGTGCTTTGGAAGCTCTGAGCTGCTTCGGAAAGCCTAAAGAAGCCAGCACTTCAATCTGGACATGCTGCTTCAGGTGCTGAAGCGTCTGAAGCTTCTCCAGATCCGAAACTCTGTCTGAAGCCTCGCACAGCCCTAGTTCTGGTCTCCTTCCCCTGTACAGGTAGAAGATGCTCAATCTACATGTCCAACTTCCCAGCAAAGTGTCCTACTTACCAGGCTGCTATTAAAAAATTAGGAAAAAATAGACAGTGAGATAGATATTACCAAGCATACCATATACCCTCCCAGTTGAATTTGGCCCAGTGGGAAGCCAAGAAGGGAAGAAATGTGGGGTCAAAAAGAGAGAAGGCCACACACAGCAAGTGTGGTTTAGTAAGATGGACACTGCTGTGGAAGAGAGTGGGACCACGGCACTGCTTTCTTCTCCTGTCCACTGATGTCTATCCATTCTATTCAATGGATATTCAATGCAAAACACAGATATGTCATAGGCCCAATCTCTGGGCCTAATGTCCTAACTATTGGGTTATGGGGCTAAAGGTGGGTGCATCACTCCTATGTTTTATTTTTTGTGACTTATTTGGAGTAGGGTTGGAGTGCTGTAGTGAAGAAGGTCCATGAAATATGCAAGCAGCAAGGTTTTTCTGGCAATGTTTTATTGGACAAACTGCATAATTGGGAAATACGTTAGGAAAAATTTTGGGGTATATTGGCAGAGGTCATCCTTTATTTAACAGTCTGATGCACATCCATGATTAAGTGTATCTCCTATCAATAAAATCCTCCATTTTAATGTTACAATTATTACCATTCTTGGAGTGGCTTAACCTTTTTGTTGGTGAAGGGTGTTATTGCCTTTAAATAGTTTACTAACTACAATCCTCTTATTCAATGTTCTTTTTAGCAATGACCTGGCCGTTCTGAATTCTACTATCCAGGGAATTCAGTCTCCCTGGACTGGGAGGGAGTCAGATTTGCTTTCAAATACCCAGCATATTTGTGGTAGCTATGTGTCTTCGAGTCCCAAGGATTGTGGTTTTTTGTTTATATCACCATAAAACCAAGAGGTTTATTGACAGTGGAAGTGAGGTGCACTATATAACTTGTCAGACCCTAAAAAGCAATCAGGTTTCTGCTTTCATTTCCCCTCATGCTTGATTTCTTTCTGCACTATTCAAAGGGGAGTAGATTTGTGACAAAACAGTGAATTAATCAAGCAAACTTGCAGATGTCAAACTTTTCTCTCTAGTTGAACTGAACTGAGGAGTTTTCACAATAATCCCATTTATCTAATGCTTCTGTCTTTCATTCTATAATGTAATAAACAGCATTGTAGTGTCTTTGCAGAACACAATTCACTTGAAAACAGCTGCCCATGGCATCTGACATTCAGTTATACAATATAGACCTCATATCTTGCTCTTAAACTGAGAATGACTGTTATACCTAAAAGTCCTAGTCAGGGACTAGGCTGCATTGTATTAGTTGCTGTACAAACACTGAAAGAAAACAAACTTCAAAAACTGGTATTCTAGGGTAGGGCTGTCCAACTTGTGGCCCATGGGCCTCATGCAGCCCACAAAGGGTTAATTTGCAGCCCACTGGCTCTTACTTAGCTGCCTCTCCCTCACACTGCTCCTGCTGCTGCCCAGGACTCTGAGCTCACCTTCCCTTCTGCTTCCACTTCCTGCCAAGGTTGCCAAGTCTGTTTATAATAAGCAGAATTGGGCTTGTTTGTTTGTTTTTTTTAAGTCACCTGAATTTTTTGAGTAACGGGCTGCAGTTTTTTGGGTTTGTTTTACTTGGAGGTTGCTTATTTTGTGCTTTTTTGTAATAGATGACTTTTAAAAAGTTATAGTCCAGGGGTGGGCAAAACAGTTGATCCAGCTGGCAGTCAAACTCCATCTTCCAGGAGCCCCTGCCCTTGTGGCTGGGGCTGGTTTCCATGGAAAGCCCAGCAGCAGTCGTGCTGTGATAGCACAGGGTCGGGGTTTCTGTGAAGACTGGCCCCAGCAGTGCTGGCAGGGAGCGTGGCAGGCCAAGGAGCTGCTCTGCAGCCAGGCTGGAATCTTGCGGCAGTGACAGCATGGTCTAGAGCTGGGGCAGAGCCACAATCTGCAGCCTGCAGGTGCCAAGCGGGGGCATGCAGGCAGCAGATCATGGCTCTGCCCTGGTTCTTTGCAGCAGCGACAATGTGGTCTGGAGCCAGGGCAGAGCCATGATCTACTTCCTGCACTCCCCTGTCTGAGGTATGCAAGCTGCAGATTGTGGCTTTGCCTCAACTCCGGACCACGCTGTCACTGCCAGAATATTCCAGCTCTGCTGGAGCAGCTCCATGCCCTGCCATGTGCCCTGCTACATGCCCTGCCAGCAGGGGCAGCACTAGGAAGGGGCTTGTGGGGGCTATAGTCACCCCCCAAATTCCCCATATCCCCCTGTTGGACTGGGGGGTTGTTTTGGATTTGTTTGGGGCTTAAATTGTGTTGGACTTATTTTTGAGCTTGTTTTTAAAGGCAGTGCTGCTTTTTTTCTTGTAAGATTTGGCAACACTGCTTACTGCCCCTGAGGGAGCAGGAGTCTGCACAGACAGCATTGCAGTCTGTGCAGTTTGTGTGCTTATGGCCCTGCGGCCCACTTTGCAGGTGGTCCCTGGCTGCTAAGAATTTGGATACAACTGTTCTAGGTATGAAACTATGACCATTAGAGCCAAGTTTATTGTATAATATGTAATTAGCATCATATTGTATAAGAACACAAGAGTGCCATATGGATCAGACGGGGAGTGTGTGCCTTAAAGGGAATACATTGAACCACATATATCTAGAGCAGGGCTGGGCAAAATGTGGCCCTCAGGCTGGATGCAGCCTGCCAGGCCATTCTATCTGGCCCATGGGGCCCTTAAAAAATTTAGAAAATTAATATTTATCTGTCCCTGGCTGCCTGTCATGTGCTCCTCAATGGCTTGCCAAAACTCAGTAAGCGGCCCTCCGCCCAAAATCATTGCCTGCCCCGGCCTAGACCAATAGGATTCTGAGGTGAATGCTTGGTATGGCCATCA
>NW_017729008.1:1015321-1018053 GCF_001723915.1 Gavialis gangeticus | reverse complement strand
TGCGGCCCTTGGTGGCTTGCCAATACCCAGTAAGCGGCCCTCCGCCTGAAATAATTGCTCACCCCTGATCTAGAGTGATCTATCCCTGTCATACTCTCTGTGGCATCCACCAACCATCTAATCACAGTTATTTTCTTGTTCTGTTGTTAAGTATATCTTAAACATTTTCAGGAACACAAGGTAAAGTCCTTTTCAGTGTATGTTTCAGATGTAGTAAGTTAATATTGATTTAAATATAAACATAAAAAATAAGCAATACTTAACTCTCACTGCTTTTACTCCTCAAAGCATTTTGCAAATATTGGCTTATTAATCCTTATAACACCCTTATGAAGCAGATAAGTATTAATATTTCAGTCCTACTGAAAGAGAAACTGACGTACACAGATCAGGAGCCTGTTCCTGCACCCACAGAAGCCAATGGGAGCAAATCATTGCCTAACACTACTGAATCAGAACTGATGAATTACTAGCTTATAGTTTTGTACTCAGACCACTCAACAATACTGAAATTGTGAGTCTGAGGAAAGCTTCAAAGGAAGCATTTTATTAGTAATACTGAATGAACCTCCATGATAGATTTTGATTTCAGCATTTACTCCTTTGATTTTCTTGAACAAAAGCCCATATTTTTGCATAGAGAAAATAGATTCAACTTTAATTTATATGATATCTTCATTAATAATGATGTTTAAGTAAGACAACCATTACATGTCTGTAAAGATCATTTAAAAAGAAACAAATTATAGGAGTTACACTGGAAGTTTTCCATTCAATAAGCAATATGGATTTTTAATGGATCTCTTAATTAGGAATTGCTATTAAAATGAAGAGTGAAATACATTAACATAAAGTGATGCTAAAGTAGGAACATAGTTTGATTAAATTCAGTGTCTTCACATTCACACATTGTCAGTAGAGCAAGCATTACAAAATGCCTCAAATGGGTTTTTCACAGCTTCAATTCCTTTTTTTAGATCATTCAAGAAATTAGGCTGTCACACTGTATGCTGTATTGTGGAGTGGCAAATATTACTTCTGTGGTATGATATACAATGCAAGTATGCTTTAATCGCACAAAATTATATCAGTGTGTACAAACACTTAGTCAAAAATAATGAATGTGTATGTGTGTATGTGTACACAGGTACCACACACACAAACATTAAAAGAAATATGTTTTTGACTAGCTGAATAAATATAGCAGATAAAATCCTAACCCAACTGAAGTTAGGAGTTTGGACACTGAGTTCAATTAATTTATCATTTCACTAAAGCAGTCAATATTTGTCCATCTTTTTTCTTCTAGAATTCACTTGTCAGCAATACCAGAGCTCTGCTCACTGATTGTTGTAATGCTGCTTGTGGCTCAGTCCTGGTAGACTTTTGCTGGCATGAAACTGCCACTATTACCAATGAAGGTTTTGAATGGACGTATCACAGGACTGTGAAAGATCAGAATCATGTTTGTAAGTACATTGTCTCTGAACACTTAGGCTAGGTACGACATTTAAAAAGCCTAAGGTGCAATCTAAGTTATGCAGTTTTCTGTAAGCAGCATAGTTTAGACTGGTAGGCTAGGGACAAACATTCAAAAAACCTGAACTGATTCAAGACCTGAATTGATTCAAGATCCAATCTTTGCAGATTGGTCTAATCTGGCTAGGCTAAATCAGGTTTGTAACGAGACAGACATCCCAGAAATGGAGGCACATGCCTGCAGTGGCTCAGGCTAGAAGCTGGGGGGCACTAGAGCAGCCCTCCCTTCCTTCCATAGAGCTGAACTGCAGGGGGCATGGCCATGCCAGGGCAGGATGCTCTGATTAGGGAGGGGTTCCCCCTCTCTGGAAGAGCCCAGCAGGGAATGTTAATCACCTCATTAAGAAAGCAACAGAGGGACATTACCAGCTACCTGTTGATTCTGCCTTTGTCTCCTGTGCCACTGCTTGGAGGTAGCTAGCATGTGGTCTGCTAGCTAATGTTGAGAGGTGTCTGTGAGGGACGGGGGAATGCCTGCTTAAGAGAAAGTAGGGAGGGGATAGGGGGAGTAGGCAGACACTGCTGCACCTGCAAGTCTCTGCTGAAGCTGCAGCCAGGGAGCAGAGCAGAGGAGCCAGCCCTGCTATGGAGCAGAGAGCTCCACCCAGCCCAGAGAGCATGCCAGGATGCTGGGGGAGTCTGATTTAAAGTAAACCAGCAAGGGGTCTGGGACAGACATTGCAAAAACCAGTGAGAGCCAAATCAGTTAAGTCTGATACTACATTCAACCAGGTTTATCTCAAACTGGTTTCAGCCATTCTCAAACTGGTTTATGTGCACTGAACAACTGTTCTGTTACAGGTATAAACCAGTTTCTGATCACTTAAACTGGTTTATGTGTAATGTGTATCCCTAGCCATTATGAACAGAACATACATTTGCCTTTTGGTGGGGGCGGGAGAGGAGTGGACAAATCTTAGACATTTTTAATCCAGTCTATGGGCACATCTGTGTGTGATGCTACATTGCTGTAGTGATGCATTATAGAGATGTAGTATCCACGAGTTTCATAGTTTCATAGTTTGTAGGGTCGGAAGGGACCTGAGTAGATCATCTAGTCTGACCCCCTGCCATGGCAGGAAAGAGTACTGGGGTCAAACGACCCCAGCAAGGTGTACATCTAGCCTCCTCTTAAAGACCCCCAGGGTAGGAGCCAGCACCACTTCTCTTGGAAGTTGGTTCCAGATCCTAGC
>NW_017729008.1:1011552-1015031 GCF_001723915.1 Gavialis gangeticus | reverse complement strand
CCTCTGTACTGACAAGAAGGGAGTTCCCCAGCCTGTAGGTATGGTGCCGGTTGTTCCTCCCCAGGTGCATCACTTTGCACTTGTCAGTGTTGAATCCCATCCTATTCTCATCCGCCCACCCTTGTAACCTGTCTAGGTCCGATTGCAGCCTATTCCTCCCTTCTAGCGTGCCCACATCCCCCCACATCCTAGTGTCATCAGCAAGTTTGAACAGGGTGCTGTTTACCCCCTCGTCCAAGTCACTGATGAAGATGTTGAACAGTGCGAGCCTGAGCCCTGCGGAACCCCACTGCCCACATCCCTCCAGGTCGAAAATGTAGGGTGTCTACACGTGACCAGCAGCTACTTCACTGTAGTGGTACATTCCTTGTTATAGCACACCACTACGGTGATGGAGCTGCTAAAAATAACCATGTGTCATATGTACAGTTTAGTACAGGTAGTTACTGTGCTGTACTTTAGTATGTCCAAAAGGAAATACTAAAGCATGGCACAGTAACAACATCGCTACAGGGGAACATGTAGATGCCCCCAACAAAAAATTTCTGTTTTGTTATGGGTATAAACTGGTTTTGGATCATTTATACCAGTAAAAGTGTAACGTCTGTACCTGACCTCAGGGTTAAGAGGGAAGGGGAAGAGATGCATAATGCTGAGACAAGTTGTATACTCTTGGTCTAAACTGTTCTAAGAGGGATAATAAGAACATTCAAAGTTCCAGTGAAAAGGACTAAGCTAACTGCTGACTTCAGGATGGAAAGGCGCTTTCTCTCTGGGCCGGTAAGTCTAAAAGTGTAGATTTGCACCTTTCTCTGAAACATCTGCTACCGGGCAGTGTCAGAAAGAATTGACCGAGGTGGACCACTAGTTTGATCTGGAATAGTAATTCCTACATTGTTACTTGAGTTTAGCATAGAAATGTTTATAAAGGCTTTCTGTGGGATTATCAATTCACTGGCATAAGTGGAAAAGAAAACAAATGTTGCTAAAGAAAAGAACTCCAGAGAATATTTCATATCTCTTTTATTTAGGGGGAAAAAACTTAAATATATTATGAGACAGATTATTAACTGCCATAAATCAGTGCAGCTGTTGACTTCAGCAGATTCACGCCAATTTGCTCCATGTGAGAATCCAGCCTGTGCCTTAAATTGACTATAGGAACATCACCTGTACAAACAGATGATTGCTGGTAAAAATTCTTATCCCTTAAGAATAAATCGTTTACGTGTCTCAGAATACTGTATTGCCTTTAAAAAAATATGCCTCCTAGATATAATACAGATTCTATGAGTAAGAACACTGCATTTAGTGAGTTGCATATAAACAGCAACATAACTAGTATAGGCTCATAAAATCTGTATAACTTCTGCATTTTATTTCTGTACCTGCAACTGCAGTTTGCAACTGCTCTTTGAAAATAATCAAGTTAATATAGTACTCATCTTCACAGCCTGTCCTTATATTCTGTGTCTAAATATCTCACTTTGGGTAAATGGATTTAGTTTTATTGGTTTTATTTACCCTATCTATCCTTTCTTTAAGCTGACTTTTGCCTTTGTTTGATTGCACTGCCACATTTCTATACAACCTGAGGAAGAAAAGAGGGGCTTGGTTAAATGGGAACTTTACTGTATTACCAAATCACAATGGCAATGAAATAGGAAAATGGGAGGAATCTATGTCTTCAGGCTATGTGCAAGTTATGTATCTAGCAACAATAAGGAGCAGTTTTCTGCTACCTTAGGAACACAGGGCTAGTGTCCAGTCAGTGATTCCAGTCTTTTACAATTTCCAGCAGCCACATGATAAATGTTTTTCCAAAAAGGTCCATGATGATACTTACTTTAGCCCCTTTCATCCACCACAGTGACAACCCCAGAACATCCCCTGAAACACTTAAGATTTTTAGTTTAAAAATAAAACCCCAAAACTACAACTACAGGGGAGAACAGGGGAAACAAAGGCTGTTTATAGATGTTACATTTTTCTAAGTTTAATCCAAACTACAGCCGTCACTATGCACATGTGGACATCAATAGTCTGAATTAAAATTGGCTCCATTCCAAATGAACTAATTCTTATTGAATGAGGATTAAAGGTAATGCAGACTAGGGCAGTCCAAATTAGGCAATTTAAAATGTATTAATTAACATTATATACCGCTTTGCTTTTAAGAAAAACTGTCCTTAGGAATGCAGATAAGCATTACAATTCTGGGTTTTGCAACAAAACAGAGGCAATCCTCCCACCCTCCTCCCCCCTCCCACAGCCTTTATAAATTCAGATGTGTCAACAACACTTCACAGTGACTAAACATCAGTATACTGACTAATAAGGCAGTGCAAAATTTCACTGGGCATTTCGTTTTAAAGCTGTTTCAGTGTGTTTCAAGCTTGAAACAGCAAAATCGAAATGAAACAAATGCCTTTGAAACAGCTTTGAAACAAAACAAGGGAACTCGAAACATTTCAAAAGTTCCACAATGTTTCGAGTTTTGAAGCCAGGCTTACTGGCTTCAGTACCGGCAGCACCCACCTCCTATCATCCAGCAGGCAGATCAGGGGCTTGCCCGCACCTCTGCAAGGGCTGCAGTGGCTGTGCTGGACTCCTCCTAGGGCTGTGGGCCCCCAATCTGCCTACCAGATGACAGACTGGCACTGGATGCAGCTGCACCCAGTGCCGGGATGATCGGTGCTGCTGCTGGACCCAGACAGCTGCCCACCTCCTGTCATCTGGCAGGCAGATCAGGGGCCCGCACCCCCGAGAGGACTCTGACAGCCCCTACAGCCCTCCCGGAGGTGCTGGTGGGCCCCTGATCTGTGCGCGGGATTACAGGAGGCGGGTGCTGCCACCTGGGGCCGGTGACAGCACCAATCTTCCCTGCACTGGGTGCAGGCTGCGCTCAAGACTAATCCGAAATCTGGCAGGCAGATCAGGGGCCTGCACCCCTGGGAGGAGTCTGGCACAGCCCTCCCGGCGGTGCAGCTGAGCCCTTGATCTGCCTTCCAGATGACAGGAGGCAGGTGCTGCTAGCTGGGACTGGTACCAGGAAGATCAGTGCTGCTGCTGGCCCCAGGCAGCAGTACCTGTCTCCTGTAATCCCGTACGCAGATCGGGGGCCTGCTGGCACCCCTGGGAGGGGTGTGGGGGTTGTGCCAGAGTCGTCCCAGTGGTGTGGGTCCCCAATCTGCCTGCTGAATGGCAAGTCTTGCTGCCTGGGGCCAGTGGCAGCACCGATCTTTCTGGTGTTGGGTGTGGGCTGCACCCAGTGCTGGTCTGTCATCTGGCAGGCAGATTGGGGGCCTGCACCACTGGGAGGAGTCCAGCACAGCCCCCCCAGGGGTGCAGGTGAGCCCCCCGATGTGCCTGCCTGCCACATTTTATGATTCCCCATTATAACCTATGGGTGAAATGGTGAAACAGCATCAAAACAGCAAAACAGTTTTGACGAAATGAAACAGGACAGTGCTTCGAAA
>NW_017729008.1:991292-1006552 GCF_001723915.1 Gavialis gangeticus | reverse complement strand
CGCTTTTGAAATTAAACAAAACTCTAAACAAAACACTGTTCCATAGAAATGTTGAAACAGAAGTCAAAATGGAAAAGTGCTGTTTCACTACTAACTAATCCCCCAGTTCTGCCCCAGCACATAGGCTACTGGTCTGTAAAGAAGGGGGCAAATCCCCTTGATCGTCTATTAACCCTTAATTCAAATTGAAATTTGATTCAAACTGTGATGCAAATCAGTTAATGTGGTTTAGAAAATGGTGGGCACATCTACAGATGGCCAGAAACCATCAATCAGTTGGTCTTGAGGAGTGGCGCGAGATGCACAGCTGCAAGCCCATCACGCCCTTGCACCCTGAAGCCCCCCAGCCTGGAAAAGTGCAGGCTCAGGGGGGACCTGGTGGCTTCCTATAAGTATATAAGGGGTGTAAATCAGGATCTGGGGGAACGCCTGTTCACCAGAGTGCCCCAAGGAATGACAAGGTCAAACGGTCACAAACTCCTCCAAGACCATTTCAGGCTGGACATAAGGAAGAACTGCTTTACTGTATGAGCCCCCAAGGCCTGGAGCAGACTGCCACCAGAAGTGGTGGAACCACCTACTTTGGACTCCTTTCAGAGACATTTGGACATTTATCTTTTTGGGATCCTTTGACCCCAGCTGACTTCCTGCCCAAGGGAGAAGAGGGCTGGACTCGATAATCTTCCAAGGTCCCTTCCAGCCCCAATGTCTATGAAATCTGTGAAATATTGTGCTCTGCCATGGTAATTTCCAGCTCAGGCATTGTGGTTCCTGTGACCAGAAGATAAAGAAAAGAGAAAAAATATTAAACCTTTTGAGGTGCTGCTCTATATGACTGGCTGAACCAGCTCATGTAGAGAGGTCCTAAATAACTGAAAATAAAATCCTACTATAATGTCTCAACATGATAGGGTCCAAATTCTTCTCTCCTGACTTGGACAGAAAACTCCTACTCAAAACTACAGGAATTATTGTTGTGTAGAAAATACAAGAACTTGGGAATGTGTATGAAATTTTTTTCTACAGAAAAATATTGAAAACTTAGAGAAGTTTCAGTCTTAATTCCATCTCACAAAACAGAGTAGAGTCAAGCAGAGGCATGTGCAGAAACAAAGAAAATGGAATAAGAAAAATATCCTATTATCTACTGCCTTTGCAGCTGCTCTGGTGGTGGGAACTTGAATAAGAATATCTAATGCCAGAAGAAACATAGAGAGAGACTGGACACCTGGAAAAAAAATTAGAGATTAATGAGCTAGAGCATGCATGACCTGATTTGAAGAGCAGCATCTGCAACCTGCAGCATCAAATCAGCAATGACATGAAAGGAAGGGTATATAAGGACACCCAGGTGAATACTGGAGTCTTCTGGAGCTGAGTGAAATAGCCAACCATAAGACTGTTCTTATGGAATAAGTCTTAATCAAAGACAGAACTTCTCTCTATCAGGCAGTTGAAGTTTTTTTAATAGAATTTTCTAACTCGGCAAGATCTTGGGAAGCTTTCCAGGCTTTCTCAAGGCCTCAAAAATTAGCAAGTGCTCTGCTTTCTTAAAGTTGCATTGCATGGGTTCATCGTACAATTATTACGAGCAGTAACAATGCAAAAATCACCAGTAATTGAGACTATAAAAGAATGCACTGGATTCCTGGCTTTCTGATGTCTGGAGTGCTTTTAGGATATGTAAGGCTCATTGTATGCATCATACTTCCTTTAAAAAAACATATGTAAATACAGACAA
The DNA here is from genome assembly GCF_001723915.1 of Gavialis gangeticus. Lineage (NCBI taxonomy): Eukaryota > Metazoa > Chordata > Crocodylia > Gavialidae > Gavialis > Gavialis gangeticus. Next base: position 1,004,811 of record NW_017729008.1, on the reverse strand, counting down.
ATTTACCTCTTCTTTTTAGTGGACTAAAAGCAATCATTTTCAGAAGCAATAAAACATCTCTTCCTCCTCTCAGCCTATCATTAGGCATTACACTCACTAGGACTTCTGCCTGCTTACATCAAGGTTAGATTTGACCCGTTGTCTCTGTTGAAATCTATAGAACAATGTGACATGAATGCCAGATTGTAAAATTCATTCTCTGAATGGTAACTATTTATATGGCTAAAATAGTCTAATAATACAGCAGAAATAGTCTTTATTTTGAAATTAAAAGTTAGGGGCTATTTATATGATAATTTACTAGTACTGTACATACTGTAGATCTTTACTTATGCCTAGCTTCTGCTGATGGACTGCCAAAAGGGACCTGATTACAGTTCTCTCACCCTTATGCCAATTCTATACTAGACTGTATAAGACTCACAAATGCCTTATTGAGCCAGTGGAGATGTCTTTGCACAAGGCTTTCTATGGAAATATTTGAAGGAGGAAAAATAACTTGATGGCCAATGAGTATGGAGAGAAACTCTTTGCAAAGATATATGTTTTGGATTGTACTCAAGATTGAACAATAAGTGATTGGACCTGTATGGAAATTAACCTCTGCTATTTTTACCTCAATGGAGAGGGTCAATAGAAAAGATCAATGATGAGATAGAGACGAGACATCAGAGGCAGGCAAGACAAGCCTGTATTCGGCATGCTGGTGCAAGCTCAACCGAGTTTTATGTGCAACTTGCCAGAGAGTCTGCTTGTCATGCACTGGACTTCTCAGCCACTCAAGAAGCTGTGATGGTACCTGATAACCGACCAAAGGCACAATCTCCATGATCTCCTGAGATTGATGACTACCAATGATGATTTTTACCTCATAGATGATAATGCCAATTTCCATTAGTCCTGATAGTATCAACTGTATAGAAGACTGTAAAAAGCAGCATTTTCAGTTGCTGGTCTTGAATTCCATTTACACAAAAGGGCTATCTAGGGATGGGAATAGCTTGGATTAGAAGAGCCGTTTTCCCGTTAACCCAAGTGGATTTTGTTAAAATGGACTATTCCATAAAATAGTCTGCTTAGAGAGCTATTTCATAATGGTCACTGCAGTTTAGATTCACACTGGCCTTAATCTAAAATAATTTACCAGTGTAGACAAAGCCCCAAGTCCTCTTCATAGCTTCTTAAAGAAGGTGTAATTGTAACTTAATAAACACCCACTTTACAATATCAATTACACCCACTTCCTGGTGATTTTATACAGCCATAGCAGTTTAAGAAGCCCTGGTATTGGGTCTGTTTTTTCTATAAATTACCCCAGCTGTTGTAGTGCATGTGTTCTAATCCCCAGCAATATAACACAAGAGTAGGTTCTTCCAATCTGTCCTGGCTTCATTTAAAAAATTGTTAACTAGTATTCTTTTCCAATGAAAGCGGACTTTTCTTGTAGGGATTTTAAGAAGGGGGTGGGCTGGAAAAATCCTTTGCACCTGCAGGTGATCAAGATTTCTAACTGGGGATCCCTTTTCTAAAATTGCATGCACCATTATTACTAACTGTGTGTTACCATAGCAATATGAACTCTATCTGATATGAACGTTGTTCCCGACAATTACTATAGTTGATGAGCACAGTAATTATCATAGCTTCCTGAGGTGCACTTAAAATAGCAAAAACAAGGGAATGCATTCTTGGAATATGTAACACTCTCTTTACCAGCTGCCCTGAAAAAATCTCTCAGTGGGAAAGTTCAGTTTGTCTCCAGTAGATATGGATGAGATGGTTAAAATGTCTCAGAATAAAGGTTATATTGGGACAACATGCAGCAGTAGGTTTAGAAGATACTCAGTTACTGCAACACAGCATGATTTATATTATAGCTGTTTAAATCACCTTATGTTGGTAGTTCCACTTTCTACCAGACATGACAGAACAGGCCCAGGAGCGATGTAATAGTGGAATGACATAAGTAGGAGTGATTCAACACTAGAGAAATCATTAGGTGCATTACAGTGACAGCTAGCAACAGTGCAGCTGTACAGGTGACAAGCTGTTAGCATAGGCAGGGCTCAGGTGTTTTTCATGGCATGATATTTAAAAAGGTAGAGCACTGCCTGCACCATTGCTACCACTAAAGAATGGCCCAATTGATGGCAGCTGGAATAAGAATGATAATTTTTCTAGTGTTGCGAGAGACTAAGAGTCAAATTCTCTGCTGATGTAATTGGTGCATGTGAGGGTATAACAGAACCTTAGCCCTGTTACTAGAAAGCAGGTCCCTTTAAGAACAGAACTTTTCAGGAACAGCCTGCTGGCAGGGTAGTGGTTAAAAGCTGAGCCTGGCCGGCTAGTCAGGTGACCAGAAGGGGCAGGCCAGAACTATAAAAACCCTGGGGTTGGTGGCAGTTGGGGGCAGCAGCCAAGGGGGAAGGAGTTTGTGCATAAGAGCTCCACAGAGAGGCTTGGCTGCCTGTCCAGCTGCTGTGGGAGGGAAACTCATGATGACTCTTGAAGAAACAGTGGCAGCCCCACAAGGAGGACCATAACAGATGGTAGGAAGCAGAAGCACAGAGCCCTGGAAAAAATGTAAGCTGGCATGCTGCCTTCTTTAATTTTTTTGTTTGCAGTTATAGGCCATGGACTTCCTGTTTATATTTTTGACTGATTGACTGGTGGTTTGTGGTCAGGGCTGTAGGGGAGGAGGAGGCCTCATTAGCACCTTGGGCACAGTCATAAAAGGCCAAAGGGCTTAGGGCACTAGTGTGTGCAGCCATATAGGACCACTAGCTCAGAGCTGGTTGCAGAACTTTTAAGCTGCGTCCCAGTGGGGAGATCTTGGCTAGTAGCCCAAGCTAAAAGAAAGGGCGCCCTTGGGCAGTCGGAACTCTGGGCCACTGCCCAGCCTGGAGCTTGCAGCCTTCTGGCTCCATGCCCAGTATATGGGCCTCTGGGTCAGAAAGCCTGGGCTCCATATTGAAAGCAAAAGGAGGGCCACATATCCAGAGAGGATTAAGGAGGTAGAGCCTCAGAATCAAACCCTATCTGGTGGGTTTAGACTGGTAGGCCTAGCCAGAGAAGGAAGGGGGGCAAGGCCTGTGGTGGCTGAGAACCCCAACATAGAAGTACAATAGGCAGTGTCCCACTTGTAGGAACATCTAATGAATATTTACATCGAGACACGGCAGGTAAGTAAAGGCAGGATATGAGATGAAAGATAGAAGTGAAACATTAAGGGATTTCAAGGGTGCCCTTCATAGGCCACAAAAAATGCCACTGGGGAGGGCAACCTGCTACAAGGGGAATGAACCATTAAAACCAATGGAACAGCACCCATTTACATTAGCAGATCATTGATCCTCAGTAATTTAAAGGTAAATCTATATGAGTCAATGCCTTGCACATTTTAAGGCATTGCTGAGATGAGACATACTGCATCCACTCCATATGCTAGTTTCCAAACTGGAAATAGGGTAGCTATGTTAGGACCCTTCTACATGTGTAGGTAAAGGTGCAGTGAGATTGTGAAGAGGTGAGAAAAGCCCCTTTTGAGCCCACAGTCATAGATAGAAGAAACTTACCCGTCCTGCTGGAGCCAGCAACAACAACAGGCCTGCAGTGGCCACAGGAACCCTGCTTTACTAGCAGCTGGTCTGCTTGGATTGGCTCTCCCTGTGGCTGTGCTGGTATTTCTGGCCCACTGCCAACACTGGAAGGAGGGAAGAACAGACACAGGGAGGAAGCAGAACCCCTGGAGCATCAAGAGACCATATAAAAAACCCTGGGAGACAGAGAGAGGGCTGACTCTCAGCCTGGGAGCTTGGAGGAGCTCTGACAATCCAGAATGCTGCCACCAAGACTGCAGTGGTGATAGCTGCAAGGACAGCTGGTAGGAAGCCACACTGGGAGGTTGGGTGGGAGAGCTGGCAACATACCAAACAAGGTCCTTTTGTTTTAGTATCTGTTTACTTTTGTTTTGGATGGTGGGAATCCTATTAGGCTGACTTCCAGCCACCCAGAAAAAGGAAAACCAGCAACAGCCCTGTGTTGAAGAGATACTGGTGGAAGGATCAGACCCCATTACTCGAACAGAACCAAATTTAATAAGGGCTGGTAAAGGGGCTTGTCCTTCATTGGGAACTAACGAGTGCTATAGAAGCATTGGGGTCTGATACTGAGGCATCTAAGGCTGGTATAAATGCCCAAGTTTGTAGGTGAAATTGTCCAAGGATTCTCATAAATTTCTTTTTGCTTTTGTTTATCCGATAGGGCCGGGCCTGAGGGGAATAGCCTGCAGCACTCGGGCCTACTTTTTCTGTTGCTGGAGGCTGCAGCCAGTGGTCATAATGGCCCTAGGGGCTGAGAGACATACCTGAGTTCCAGTTTCCTTGCTTTGTGTTGTTCTTCATTTCTTTCATTTACCAGACTTCAACAGAATGACCTTTGGGGCCAGCTTAGCTGCCATATCCTTGAGCCAGGCACAAGAGAATTGCAGGCCTAAAGGATCAAAGAAAAGAAGGAGAATGCACATTGAGATCCAAGGGCATAACTGATGCTTTAACAGCTGAGTGGCACTTAGATGGGGTGTAGGGGAGGTAGGAGCCCCAAAGAAGAATCAGACCTGGTGCATCCAGGCCAACATGCAACAGTTTAGGCCACATCCCAACAAATAAACATTCAATAACAAAACATGGCAGGCAAGAATTGGGTGGCCTTGCTTAGTGTTTGAACCAGGTGTGTCCACTTCCTCACAGCCCAGTCTCGCTGGGCTCAGGGCCACCACGGCCCATGGTCCTATCCTGTACTGCACCAACAGGGATCTAATGCACAATCCATGCAATCACACCTTCTGTCATGCTATTACATGCATGGCAGGGGGCATGATTGTGGGATGATGCATTAGATCTCATCATGCCTTATTGCCGGTGTAGGGAAAGCCTTATCCTGCAGGTAGGATTCCCCTCAGTTTTACAGTCCCCCAAGGCTGGGTGACTGCAGCGGCCACAATCCCCAATCCCAAAGGTTTTATGTACCTGAGGCTGAGCTGCCATAATCCCCCTAATCCTGGGGCTTTCATGTACCCCCAGGGCAGCCATGTCCCCCAGCTGCTGGGATCCAGAGTAGCAATTGCTGGGGCTGAGGGTCCCCTCAGTCACAGAACTCCCAGCTGCATCTGGGCATGTTGCACCTTCCAGTGGGGATTTCCATCAGCTAACAGGGTTTCCTGCTCCAGGGGAGACTCTGCTGCATATGCAAATTAAAACTCAATAGCAACCTGCTATAAAGTTAGTTTCTGGTTTTGAGGCCTAACTTTATACATGGTTAGAGCTTTTTTATTGTGTGATAAGTACTTTGAGCATGTAGCTAGTCTCCAAGTAATTGTGCAGTTTACCAGTTAATTTAGCAATTCCTGAAATGTGTAGAGGGAGCCTTAGTGTGACATTTTATGTGTAGCGGTAAGCTATGCTGAGAGATGGAGCTTATTAGTTTGCATTCAACTCCATACTAATGCAGCTACACAACTGATGGTGGAGAGGGTGCAGCATGACAACAGCATCTCTCAGTACCACATAGAAATACCCCCACACAGAAATACTCTGGGAGCCCACAAAATAACAAGAGGTAATCTGCTAAATACATGTGATTTAAAAAAAAAAAAATTTAATTCATCACCTGCAAATGATGATCACTTTTAATCTTGTCAAAGAGAGTTTTATTTGTTTTATTTGACTTTGTTCTAGTTGGATTTGTCCTTATTTAAAGTGAAAGTCTGTTCCCTTAAAAGCTGTCAGTTACAGGTTTTGAAGTGGTCTGTCTTCTATTTACCTACAAAACAAGGATAGCTCAGTTGGAAGCTGCACAAGTTTTCCCTTTGTTGTACCATCAATCAGCAGCAAATTTAAAGATAAAGTTTCACCTTGTAAATGAAAGCCGGGTGTCAGTGATAGGACATTGCGAAGGCAGCATTTGGACTATTTGTCTTCAGAAATAATGGGGGGCAGCCTCCTTAATATTCTCATTGAGTTAAAATAGCAGTTTCACAGCCAAATGTGCAAAAGCCAGGCAAGCTAGTTAAAAAGAGAAATGTGTTTAGAGGGATGAATGACAAGAACCACTGATTTATCTGGTTATAATTGCTAAAAGTTAAATTTCAAGACTCCATCATCTAAACAGGAAAAAGTTTGTGGTAGTGACCTCTAGCATCTAGGGTTTGGCAAGTAATTCTACTGATAGAAGTATTTTCCTATTAAGATTTCAAAACTAAACTAAAAACTAGATAACTGACTTTCAAATCTAGCAGTTAGACAGTTCTTTCTAAGTTATATATGTACTAGCCAACTGCCTGTCAAAAATGATGGGGGCCAGAGGGGAGGGGGCTGGGATGGAGTGCCGCCACCTAATGCCCCATGCTGCTGCTGTTCTGCCTCTTGCAGGGAGTGGGGTGGGGGAGCCAAGGCCAGCAGTGCTCTGTCAGGTCCTCAGCACATCTTCAGAATTATGGCGGTGCTCCCCCATGCCTGCAGCACTCTGATTGGCTGTTTCCATCAGCCAATCAGAGTGTGAATAAAGTATTATGGACAGACAAACTTAGGCTTATATATATTCCCTGTATTGAAGTAAAAGTGGTAAATCACAAGACAGTTTATCCAAAGAACAAATCAGTTCCGATCCCTCCATTGAGTATAAACCAGCAATTAGTGGATATAAGAGGACAAAAGGAAACTGATTTTGTTAGACAACACTACAAATTGTTTTCTAGTAGCTATTTTTATGTGCAATACAGATTTTTCAAAATTAGTTAATTTTCAAATTAACAAATTAGTTTAACATCAAACACTTATCCATATTGATAGCATTAAAATATGATGAGCTTGGGTGGCTGTATTTGGGGTTTGGCAAGAGCTCAAGTCATGCCTTCCTAGTGACAAAAGCATATCACGAAACCAGAACGCAGCCAAAGATTATGTTTTCACTGCAAAAAGAGGGGTAGGTTTTTTGCACTGAGATAGCTATCTCAAGTTAGCCATCTCAATGTGACATCCTTGTGGGGAAAAAGGCACAAGTAGATTTTACATCCAATGTAGGTAGTTTGCCTCCAGCGTAGATAGTAAAAGTCTAGCCTATACTGCCAGCTCTTAGGGTCTACCCTAACCAGAGTGAGATAGAAAATATATTTGAATTTTACATTGAGAAAGATAACCTAAATTAGTTATCTACAACATAAAATTACAGCTTTTTCCAGTAAAGATAAAGCCAGAGAAAAAGGAGAGAGGAGCACTATGCAAGAGTGTGTCATTGCTCAGTCTCAGGTTCAAGTTTGGGTTAGATTAAGGACTGATAAGCACTGAGCCATGAAGCTTCTCACGGTGCATATATCTTGCATCATCAACACTGAGGAGACTGTTTAAGTGCTCAGAACCAGCTATGCAGTGCCCAGGAAAGCTCCAACTTGTAATATAGTCAGTTTCCAACCAGGATGTTTTTGCACATGTTTTTTTAATGTTATCCTGTCCTTCCAAGACACACTCAACATGTGAAAAATAATAACAATAATAATACATAAATGCATGTCAAATATAACAATAAGTAGAACATTGGGGAATACGGTATACAGTCCCCTCTCATGTATTCACATACAGTTATTTTTTTAAACAAGTAATTTTCAGGGATAGTACATGTATGTGAGTACTGTTTATTGCATAGTTTTGAGCACTGAACACTGAACAAGAAAGAAATGACTGCAGGCCAGTGTGCTGTCTGATATATAGATTTTTACCTAACATAAGCCATGACAGACATATCTTCTTTTCTACCTTTCTCCAATTAACCTTCCTTTTCCAATGCTTAATTTTTCTGTGTGAAATTTTCAATTTCTAAAAATTCATTGTTTCGTAAAATTCGTTACCAAAAATGAATGGATATCAATACAATATTAGGCAACCTTGGCAGTTTCAAAGTTGTAATTAATGTTTTTCAGGTGATTATCCCTAGGAAGTGTGTGAGAGAGTACACGTATGTTTTATTGATTTGTAAACAGGGGAGTAAGTACACTCACATAATAATAATCCAAACCAAAAACCAAGTTATGAATTCACCTAATTGGCTGTATGAATGCCGCATGCCCCTGGAGGCTGTGGGGGGGCACATCAACCACCTGAAGGTGGCAGTGGCAGTGTTGGAGGCCAGGGTGTGACAGTGGTGATTGGGGAGCTCCTACAGGTGGCCACGGTGGTGTCAGCAGCAGAGGGGAGGGAGGGGGGCTGGCGAGCACCGCCGGCAGTTTCGGCGGTGGCCAGTAGTGATCAGGGACCACCTACAAATGCTGCTGGCGGTGTCAGCAGCGAGACAGGGTGGGTGGCAAGCGGCGGCCAACTGCAGATACTGCCGGCAGCGGCGCTTCTTGCAGGGGGTGCACCGCCGAGCTCGGGGGGTGGGCAGGAGTATGCTAGCAATGCAACAAGAATAAATAAATATTTAATAACATGTAAAAACTGTCCTGAAAGAGTACTACAAGCCATATACAGAGAGCTAATACAATGAAGTGGTAGAACAACATCATGTGCAAAAAGTCTCCTTCAGGAATCCTATGTGAGTAAACAAATTAATATGTTAAACAACACCCAGTATAAACCAGCATCTATATTGTTTTAAAACATTATAATTTTAAAAGTTGTTAATGCAACTCTGGACTATTATTTATGTATTTATTTAAAATATTTGTATCCTGCTTTTCTGCTTGCACTAAGCACCCAAAGTGGCTTAGGTTTAACAATATATTTTTTAAATTACATAATAGATAAATAATTAACTATTTACACCCAGCAGAGTGAGCTTAGTCCTTTGGCCGATGGCAGAGGCCAGACTATACTTCCCTTTGGCTCTGCAGTCCCAGGGCAACTGGGCAGCAAGTTGAGCAGCAGAGTGTTCTTTCTGGCAGGGAGGGGGAAAACAAGCTCCCTTCTGCTTCTCTTTCTCCTTCTGATGGATGAAGCCAGACTAAAATAAGCTAAAATAAAAATATTTTCCCCCTTTTGTTGCAGGAACTTGGTAGCTCAAGTGAAATAGTAGATTGCAAAAAATGGAAAATGAAAATGTTGAGCTGCCAGGTGTGGGGGAAGAAACAGCAGGATCCTCGCTTTCAAGATCACTGTCACCAGATATGCGATCCACCATGAGTAGCTGTTCAATACAGTCAAGCTTTGTGGACAAAATGTGAAAAGAAGATCAAGAAAAAGCAGATGAGACATTAGGTCCAGCTATATTTGCAAGTGACACACCTCTTTCCATAACTGAAAATCAATACTGGAAGGAATATTACAAACTAAGTCACCCATCATATAAGTTACTGTCACATTATTGCTTATCACATTCTGTCTTTGATGGACAGTATGACAGAGTTCAAACAATGGCTATTCAAAGGATTGGTCAAGCAGAATCACTGAGTCTGTCAGATGAATGGACTGATATACAAGGAAATCCTCTATTGAACATTATGTTAGCAACACCTGAACCAATATTCCTGAAAGCAATTGCTACCAAATCTTCTTGTCATTCAGGTGAATACATAGCCAAATTACTGAGTGAAGAGACTGAAAGTGCAGGTCCCTCCAGTGAACAAGCCCTTGTAACTGATAATGCAAGTAATATGAAAGCTGCATGGCAAATATTAAAGGCAAATTATCCTCATTTAATAGTATTTGGCTGTCTCGCTCTTGGGTTGAAACTTCTGACAAAAGACATAGTACATGTGAATACGATGAAGGCAATATTGGCAAACTGCAAAGCGATTGTGAAGGTATTCAACAATCATCATGTTACTAATCAGATTTTGAAGAAATTACAGAAAGAGAAGTAGGGAAGGAAAGTGCACTTTTATTGCCAGGAGAAACTAGATGGGGCTTTACTACAAAGTGTTTACATAGTTTGCTGAGCACAAAGAATTGTTTGCAGTGTGCTCCAGTAGATGACACAGTATCCCAGATTATTCCCGTGAACATTCGAAAACAGATTCTCAATAACAGTGGGTTCTGGTTTTGAGTTCAAGGAGCATACAATTTGCTACTACCAGTTTCAGTGGCTATCAAAAAACTTGAAGGAGATATACACCAAGTCTTTCAAATATTCCAGAGATATTTAGAGAATGTGATGAAAATCTCATTGAGCTTCTGCTTTCTTCACCTCTATCCAAAAAAGAAGTAGTAAAACAAATGTTTACTAAGAGATCAGCATTTTGCTCTCATCCAGTTCATCTGGCAGCAAACTTTTTGGATCCTCAATACAAATGACAACATTTATCAGAAGATGAATTATTTACTACTCTCAACACAATTATGGAAGTAGCTAAGAATGTCCCCAGCATCAACGAAATAGCCGTGATGACAGACATTGCCGAGTATTGCGCAAAAGAAAATTTTTGGAGCAAAAACATAGTTTGGTGGGCAGCAGAGAATATGTCTCAACTCACATGGTGGAAGGGATACTGGAACACCCGACTGTTGTCCAGGATTGCTTTAAGGATCCTAAGCATCCCACCAACAGCAGCTTCTTGTGAACGGGAAGGCTTTCAGCTCAGTCAAGACCAAAAAGAGGAATAGTCTAACAAATGAATGCACCGCTAAGCTTGTTTCTATTTCTCAAAATCTCTTGCTTCTGGAGAATCAGTCAGAAGCACATTTAGTGAAGAAGATGCAGTGTGATGATAAGTTGCCTTTACCCATAGACTCATTGGTAAAACCATCCTTTAATGAAAGAGAATGTGGTTCAAGTAGTTCTGAATCAGATTTGCCTCAATCTGATTCTGAAATGGAACTAATAAGTACTGCAAGTGCCAGTGAAACTGGAGGTGCCACAATGACCTCAGTGGAAGAGAGTTAAGCTCTGTTGAAGTAGAATAGTGGATAACCACAGCATATCATGCACAGTTCTTTGGGTGTGCTAAAATTAGTGTGTCAACAGGTTTCAGTGCCTTCATTTTTTTCCCTTAAATTTAAACAAACAATGTAAGGTAAGAACGTGCTACAGTGTATTGCCGTTACATTTTTACAGGTATTCCAGTGAAAATAGTTTCTTTCCACATAAAGCTTTGAATGTGTTTGAATATAATTTTAAACCACATTAAGTGTGCTGTATTTAATTTTTTTCCTAATCAGATATTTCAGTTCAAATACTTGTGGCTATTAGGACATAAAATTAACATGGGGGTACTTTTTTAGTTTTGTTTACTAAATATAAGTAAACATGCTAAATCAAATCACACTCTATTTAGGGCATTGGAAAATTTTCCAGAAAATTTTAGAGAAAATTCAATAGATGACAGTATCCCACATTATTCCCAGGAACATTCCCATGAAAATGTTCCAGAAAATTTTCCAATTCAAAATTTTCTGGGAAACCCACATCTCTACCTGGTTCAGGAAGACAGTCATGAAGTACTGACAAAAGATCTCTTGGAGGTTCACTGTAGTAAATGTAATTGGATACTTTGTCAAACTCCGTTATAATTTCTTTCCAGCTCTAATATTTTTATAGTCACTATCCACTACTGAATGGTTACTCTGTACAACAGGCACACTTTAAATAAGTATCTTCATGTTTCTGTCATCCATTAAAACATACTGACACATGGTCTACTGTGACAACACCCTTGTTTTATCTTAGTATTGTTCCTTCTTTCTCATCACTTTTTGAGCCAGCATATGTATAATAGCCTTACGATAGTGCTAACTGTCCATGAGGCTTTGATGAGTCACATAACTTCCCATATCAGTTTCTACCTGCTTGCACTTCCCATCCCAGTTTGATTGTGGATTGCCTAGGTCATCATAAATTCACTGCTTCAGGAGCCCCTCTAATGTGCAGACTATCGAGTTCCATCTGTTGAGAACCTCCTGCTTAGGTTGATGTAATGGCAGGTGACATGTTTTTCCTGCTGCTCTCATAATTTCCTGAACACTGGCAGAGTGCCTAATTTGCCCACGCTCTTTGAGCTGTGTCCTACATGTAAGCACTCCCTCATTATGGGGGAGTTCATGCATACCCAGATTCAGAAAAGGCATGGAACCAAGGTCCTCTTATTATTTTCCACCTCAGAAAAACAGTAATTTGTTGGCTCCTTTATTCAAGAAGACTAAATTATGTAAAAAAAAAAACTCATTTCAGTGACTTTTGTAGCTTTCTGTTTTACAGTTCCCTCAGGTCACCTAAAATAAATCCCTTGGAGCCAGTGCTAGAAGGATCAGCCTATCTGTGAAATGACTTTGCAGATAGGAGGAATCTAGTGCAATAGATTCCACTTACAGATCTCAAAAGTCAGCTATGTCAGTCATACTTAATGGAGAAACCCCATATCCTGGGTATATGTACTGGATGGACTTTTAAGACACTAAGGTTTATGCAACATTTTAACATAGCTACTCATATATATCAAAGACATGCCATCTTCTATGAATAAACCCCCCCAAACAGTGATATGACCAAGTTCAGTATCCTATCGCTGACAGGGGCCAATCTGTACACACGTTAGGTCCAGTGGGTTAATAGGCATTCAGAGATCCAGTGCAATTATTCTATTAGTAGCTTGACTGAATTACTTCGGGTAGGGTCAGTAGTATAACAAGGAGTGGACAAGTGTGGCACTCACTTTGGGTGCTGCGTTAGAAGGGACAGGAGAGTCATCACCCCTCAGGGAGCCTGTGCTTCAGTGAGACTAAGCACAGTAGTAGTAGCCAGGGTGAAGGGAGTACATGGGGTCAGGTGAGGCTCTAGTCCTCCCCCATCTCCCCCACCACCCCTTCAGCATCTCTGCTCTTACACTTCTAGGTAGGATAGGACTGTTGGAACCACTGATGCTGGCCCTCTGATCATTCTCCTGGCAGCAATGAGGGCCATTTGCTCTTTAAACAAATGTACCAGGAATGATCCCCACAAGCACAAACATGCTGTCTGGAACAAAGACGGCACTGAGGGCCAGGAGTGGGCTCTCAAACCATATAAAAGGAGACCACATTACAAAAAGCCATTTTCTGTTCATGTGACATCTATAGGAATATTCTGATATTATGCTAAATATATTTATCAGCATCTTTCCCTGTGTTCTCTTCTTTAGGATTGGTAGTGACCTCCTGTACTTTTCTTATACACTTGCAGGTACTCACACGACATGATGGAAGAAAGTGGAAATGCCAAGATCCTTTTTGTGTCTTCCCTGCTTATAGAATTACCCCCCAAATTATGCTGTCTGAATAGTAAAAAATACGTAACTTCCATCCTTTGAAAATCCCTAGTGTGACACTGGAGGGAAGGTCTAGGAGCAGAATGACCTGGAGAAATGGTCTACAATCAGTCATATGAGCTTCAGCAAGGACAAATGCAAAGTCCTGCACTTAGGACAGAATAGTTGCATGCACAGACTAGGAAATAACCAGCTAGGCTTTAGTACTGCAGAGAAGCACTGGGGGGTTACAGTGGATGATAAGTGAGTATGCGCCAACACTGCTCTTGCTGCAAAAAAAAAAAAAAAAAAAAA
>NW_017729008.1:983135-991180 GCF_001723915.1 Gavialis gangeticus | reverse complement strand
CATACTGGGTTGTATTAACAGAGGTGTCACCTGCAAATCAAGGGAAGTGATTCTTCTACTCTCTTCAGCACTGGTGAGTACTGTGAGTACTGTGTCCAGTTTTGGGTCCCACATTTCAAGATGGTTGTGGACAGATTGGAAAGAGTTCAGTGCAGAGTGATAAAAATGATTAGGAGCCTAGGAAGCAAAACTTATGAGGAAAGGCTGAAAGAAGTAGGGTTATTTAGTCTGCGGAAGGGAAGATTGACAGTGGATTTGGTAACCGTCTTCTAACACTGGAAAGGAGATTATAGAGAAAGTGAAGTTGCTCTTTTCCTTGTGGCTGTTGGGGACAGAACTAGAAGCAATGGCTTCATAGTGCAGCGGAGAAAATTTAGGTTGGAGATTAGGAGCAACTTTCTGACTATGAGGGCAGTCAAACACTGGAACACACACCTAGAGAAATAGTGGAATCGCCACCCTTGGAAGTTTTCAAGAGCAAGTTAGACAGACACAATCAGGAATGATTCTGCCTTGAGCAGAAGGCTGGACTTAGATGTCTTTGTGAGTTCCTTTTCATCCCTACTTTCCTGTGATCCTGTGATGACACCCGGTTATAATTGACACTTGATGACCCTTTCTGTAACTGGCCTTTTAAATTTAGAACAGCCAATCACATGCAAACCTAAAATAGTCATTTTGCTGCATTGTTGTTGTTGCTGTTGCTGCATTGTCCTTTCATCCAGCCTTCAAATATCTCTGAATCCTGCTATGTGTTCCCAAATGTCTCTCATTTTTATCTTGGAGGGGGCACATTCTCATAACAGAACTGTCTTTCTGTGCTTATAAGTTTCCTTATTTTCAATAGCCTAGACAAAAGATTTCAAGCTACTGTATGTGTATTACAATAACACTCGGGGACCTTTCCAGAGAAGAGACCCCCACTATGTACACACTGTATATATCCATGGTAGAAGGTAAGTCCTGCACTGAAAAGCTTACGTGAGGTGAAAGAAAGGAAGTCAGCTCATCCCATCATATAGACAGGGAACTGAAGCACTGAGAAATCAAGTTCTCTGCCAAAACTCTCACAAAAAGGCTGGCAGATCTCCGTTGGAGTGACGTCACCATGATAGTGTAGGAATTATGTGAGAGAGAAAGATTTTTGTGGGTGATACCTTTTATTGGACCAATAAAACTGCATGCTTGGGATACAGTTAGACAAGCTTTCAAATGCTTATCTTGCTTTGTTTGATCAACTGCATGGTTAGGATAAAAGATATCACTCGCAAAAATCCTTGTCTGTGGCAGAGCTGGGAATTTAACCCATGTCTCCTGAAGGAATCTGGTTCCTTAACCACAAACGTGTTCCTTTAAATTTAATTCTTTTTCAAACTAAGATCACTGTGCACTGTGCGTTTTGGCATTTCTCTCATTTTGAGAGAGACTTTCCTAATTGCATGAACAAGTATTTGGAGTCTACTGAAATACTAGCACAGATCTGTGCCACTAGAAACAATCATTAACTGTTTCTCCTGGCACAGCACAGATATGCTGGGCAACAAGAGACAAGTCACTGTGAGTAGTAATAGCAGTGTTTTTGCATTTTTTCCTACTCTTACTATTTTTGCTGTTTGTCTTACAACACGTTCAGGGTAAAATCTTTAAAACTTCAGCAATTAAAATGTATTTGGGCTTCAACACACTCTAGAGTCCTGGGAATATTATCCTCCTAGTTCTTTATTATAGTTGCACATTTTCAGAATCATATTGATATAGGGTATGCAGAAGAAATGCATGTTCATTCTTCCATAGGTGGACATTTTACTTGTACTGTTAAAAAAAGCATCTGTCAGATGAAAAGAAAAACCATCCTGTGTCCTGAGTGAAAGCTGTTGTTATAACTCAGAAACAATAGGCAGCCAAATTCTTGTGTGATGGAATATTACTTAAGAAGGAAATAGAGGAAACTTTGCCTTAGACTTGCTCATCTGTTTGGCTTTCACTTACGGTTTTATTTAGGAAAAAATGAATGAATCACTCATTAATAAACAACCAGCAACCACTTGTCGCTATGTATAAGGTTAACAAGTGGTAATTTGTAGCACCTTCAGTAACATGCATTCCTTATGAGTGTTGTTTCAAAATGCAGCATATATTCAGGCAGCATAAAATATTTTGTGGGTCTTTATTATGTTTGCAAGAATTTGTAGTTTTGTTGACTTAACATCTTATAGCATGGGCAAAATAAATACTCTGAATTCCTTTAATTCAAACAAAAATAAATGAGCATTGACAATGACTGCCTGGGGAAAATAAGATTTGAACTAGTGCCTCTATACTAACTTTCCTTCTGTATTGTTCTTGTATACCATAATCATAAGTTTCACTCAGCGTTATATTATATTACACACAGTTTTAAAAACAGATTTGCAATAGTTTTCTCTTAATTATATGGCTCAGTCAAATCCCTTTTTGAAGTTGGTTTGACCAAAAGTTTATTTAGGGTTCAAAGTCTGTTTTCAAAAATGGTCTTAGCCTAATATACATTGGGGTAACAAAATTCTGAAAGCTACAGAAGTGGCATTGGTGGCCTGGCACATGGTACAGTACTCCTTCTGATTCAATGCTGCTCCAGTATGTGTTCGAATAATGAGGCTAGAAGTTCTTTTTTCATATGAGACATTACTGACTGCTTGTGGACTGTACAGAAGTCTTTGTTCATTTTGCAAAGGTAAAATTATTAACCCTAGAGTCTTAGCGAAATTCTGATTTCAGTGATTTTGTGAATGCTGCATAAAGCCTGAGGTAGACATTTGTGGATAGTGCAGGATCGAAGTCTAATAAATAAATCCCCAAGCCCCTGTTATTTCAGCTAAAATTATTCTTTCTTCCCACTCCCAAAAAGAATTCCTACAGTAGTCCCACCTGTCAGAAGTTAATGTTTTCCTTCTCTTCCACTTTTTTCAGGTTATGATTGTATTTTACCTGTTTAGATAAACTCTTGAGTAAATGTTGAAGCATTTTCAGCCTAATTTCAAGGTATCTGACCTTGCATTGGAAGCTGAAGCTATAAGTGATAATAGTTAGGGACAATGTATAGATTTGCTGAATGATTATGGATTCTTTTTCTTGTTTGATGCAATTTTAGTCACTTGGACCAACTGTAGTGTGGCAGTATAACCATTGCAACAAATCTGCAAGATAGCATATCACTATGCTTAACTGAGGCTCCTATATGTTAATGCCAAGCCAAAAAAATTCTTATTGCATTCAGGACAAGTGCATAAATTATACTAGCCCGGAGTCATTTTTAACGCATGCACCACTATTCTCAAGATTGTTCACTAAGGGAGCACATGTGAGTTGCTACATTTTGGCTGTTCTGCTCATTTTTTGCATTCATCAGCCCTTTTGTAGTATGTTATTACTTGCAAGAGTGAACATTTTCAGCAACAGCCTCAAGCAAAGAGTTGATAGTTTAGAAATGAAAGTAACAAGAAGATCTTAGTAAAACTATTAGTCTCAGTCTTATCAAACTGAATTTCCTGGAATCTGTGATTTACTTTAGCATTGATCCTAAGCTAATAAAAGTTAGAAGTCATTATCTAAATTAGTCTCATCCTTTTCAAACCCACCTGTATTTGATTACATGTTCTTATACATTTGTAAATGACTTTCAAATTTGATCTTGGAAATATTTGTTTTCCTTTTCTCTTTATCAATAATTTATTCAAGAATTGAATAGCGTTTAGATCAGGGCTGGGCAATTATTTGGGTGGGAGGGCCACTTAAAGAAAGTGTTTTGGTGAGTGGTTAAGGGTGGGGAGTAAGGATTTCTGACCCTGCCTTGGCCCCCTCATTCACAGCTATTTACACTGCCTGGTGGGAGGGGTGGGGGGCAGGGTGGAAAGGGCCCAGGGAGGTGCCAATTGATCCTATCCAGCTCCAGGCCCATTCACCCTGCACCCACCATTGCATGGTGCTGGTCAGAGTGGGCAGGTGGGCAGGGAGGGTCCCCATGGAGACTGGCTCAGAACCCCCATGGACAGGCCATACTCAGCTGGGTGGATGGGATGGGGCTGCAGGCGGGTGGGGAGTGGTGTCTGGGAGCAGAATGGGCGCCTGGGGCTGAGGATCATGAGGCAGTGACAGCATGGGGCTGGGGCCCAGGGCAGAGCTGCGATTTGCTCCATGCATGTCTCTGCAATGGGTGGCAGTTCTGCAGGTAGGGGCTGGCCACTGCCTGCAGACCTGGCACCCAGTGCAGGAATGTGCAGGAAGCAGATCGTGACTCTGCCGTGGGTTCTGGCCCTGCACTGTCCTGTGACCTCAGCCCTGGCCCCAGCCAAAGCCTTGTCCACCCATCCTGCTCTCCTGGACACTGCTCCCTGCCTGCTGGCAGCTCCATACTATCCACCTGGCATAGTGTGTCTAGCCTGTGGGGGTCCTGGGCAAGTCTCCATGAAGACTCTGTTCACTTGCTCCATCCAGCATCTCTAGTAGTAGGTGGGGGGGCAGATGGTCTGGCTGCCTGTGCAGTGGGGCAGGGGCTGGGGCTGGTAGTGGCAGAGATAATTGCAGCAGCACCCAGAAGGAGCCATCATCACTGGGGCTGCCGGGAAGTCAAGTCCAGCCTTTGTGCCATCCCCACTGTGCCACCACCCACTCTGCCACCACCTGGCTCTGTGGACTACAGCTTCCAGTGTGCCCGAGAGCCACACACAATGATAGGGCAGGCTGTGCTCCAAACCAGGTGGCAACTCTGCACCCATGGGAGGTGGGACTGGCCACGCATCCCACAGTCTAGGCTGCCCCCTGCGCCTGGGCTGGGTGGGGCCGAAGGACCTGCCACAGACTGGATAGAATCACTTGGTGGGCTGGATCTGGCCCATTTTGCCTACCTGTGATTTAGATAAACATGACTGGTGACATATATATGTACATACACACACACACACACATATACATATACACACACACACGTGTGTGTGTGTATATGTATATGTGTGTGTGTGTGTGTATCTATATATATATATAGATATAAATATAAACCATGCAGCGCATATAAAGATAAACCATTTGGAAATGTGAATTTAGAAGCCCAATTAATAGAAAGTCTTCACAAGTCTGCAGCACCTTTTAATACACTACTGAGTAAGAAAACTGGGGTTTTGGCATCACTGATTTAAGAAAATTGCATAATACAAATATATGATAGTTTTGTAGAACAGAAGTAGAAACTGCTGTAGTGAGGTGTTAAATTTGAAATATAAAGACAGTAGTTTAAATGTCAATATTGTAATTTGTTTCACTAATGTATTGTAATTTGTTCGCTACTGATCACTTTGGGGAAAGGTCTGAAACCTCCTCCTGTACCTTCTTTTGGTGCCAGTAGCCCTATCTACCCAGATCTACCCATCCCAAATCTCCAGCCTCCCTTTGATCACTTCTATAATGCAATTGGGTATTTTCAATTTGGCACATGAAGCCTGAGGCATTCTGGGGTTTATATATGCTCAGAAGATCCTAGGCAGAGAAATATGTACGGCAATGCACAGGAAAGCAAAAAGAACCCCCAGACCTATCTGGGTAACTGGTTGCTTGGCAAGTCTGACCTGGAGGGAAAATTTCTCCTGACCATAAATCTGGTATGACCCACAGTTCATGAGCAAAACCCAGCAGTCCAGTAGCTGAGTGATTTTTAAATGCTGGCTGTAGTGCTGATGCCCACTACCCAAACCTCCTCTGGTAACAGTAGCCAACTTCCAGTGTATCTGAGGAAGGTAGAAAAAAAATCCAGAAATCAAAGAATTCCTGGGGAAAAAACCAATTTTTCCTCAAAACCCAGTAGGCATCAAAAGCCCTGAAGAATATCTAGACTTTGCCTCTGTAGACACTGAGTTCCCATTTAATGAGTTACTCCTGACAGTTTCTCCAAGAATCCATACTACCCATGTCCATAAACTTGTCAAGCTCCATCTTGAAGCAATTCAAGTTTGTTTCTCCCAATATTTTATTCAGACTGTTCCCAGTCTTCACTCTTCTGAGCATTAGAAATAGTCTTGTAGTGAAGATTTGTTCATGACCAGTTAATTTGATTGACAGTTCCTAATGTCAGTTAGAAAACCATTTGATTTTGTGCTGATATTTTTCATTATCTTAAATAGATCTTCTCTCTCCCTGTTATTTGCTTCATGAATGTATTTTATAAAGAGTAATCATACTGCCTGTCAACCTTTGTTTTGTTAAGCTGAACAGGCCAAGCTCTCTTTATTCTCTCTTTTAAGACAGGTTCTCTATTCCCTTAACCATCCCAGTAGCCATTTGTTTCTGTGAAGCAGGGGGGGTACTACTGAAATAGATAACCTATCACTAAAGAGATTTATGTGGTATTCACTGGGTGCATCTACATGTGTGCCTGGGACCACAGCACGTTGAGCCAGGGTGGAGCAGCCCTGGCTGGCAGGGAGCACTGGGGCGGCAGCCTGCCAGCCCACAGCTGTTCCACCCTGGCTCAACATGATGCATTGGCCCTGGATGGGGCATGAAGCTCCTATAACGTAGACCTAGCCAGTAGGCAACCCCCACACTGTAGCACCCTTGTGCCCCAGCCAGCCCCGGTTACTGTCTGCATGTGGATTTCGGTGCATGTAACTACTCTGTTGTAGGATAGTATTTGGCCCAGACAGTACTATCCTACAGCACAGTTAATTCATTTACTGTGCCATAATATGGGTGCACGTGCAGATGGGGATGCTTAACTGCAGAGCTAATTAGTCAGCTCCACAGTAAAGCAGACATATAGATGCAGCCACAGGGTCTTAATTAACATATAGGACCCAACTGAAACTGTTGTTTTTTAATGGTGACTTCAGTCATCTTTAGATCAGGCCTTCAGATATTCTTATGATTGCCCAAAAATGAAGTGAGCAACTTTCAGGAAGCAAACTCTGGGATTCAGTCCCAGGTATTCTACAGACATCTGGAGTGAGAAGCTGTCTATACAACTTCTAATTTTGGCTAATGTATACAACTTAGCACAGCACTGAAGTTGATCTAATTAGCCCTCCTGAGAAGCATGAATGTGGTCTACGCCTGCTAACCAGCTTGAAGCAATCCAGTCATATTTACAGAGGATGGGTTGTCCTCTCAAAACACGTAGAGGATGGCATGGTAAGAAGGACAGCCAATCCAGGACTCACTTCTTCCAATTCAGGACATTTCCAGAACCTTTTAGGAACACTAAGACACAGTCCTGGATTTCAGAATTGTCTTAGAGAATTCAGAATGGTTAGCTGCTTTAATCCATAGTGACTTTCCTAGCTTTTGCAGGTCCAGTTATCATCTTTTTCAGTTTTGCAAGCATTCAGTATTCAGGTTACACTGGGGGAAAAGGTTGGGCATGCAAGAGGTAAACATAAATGGGAATCTGTCCAAGTGAGAAGGAACATTCTGTTTTATTAGTATCATTTTTCATACATAATCTCAGTATTACCTGAGATACACAAGATCTGTCGTATTTGTTGTCTTTGAGAGGAAAACATGTAAAAGACTTTCATTCAGACTCAGAAAATTAATGATTGAGCAATGCCTAGTGATTTTTGGCTTCTGTCCCATTATTATGTCCCATAGACAAACACATAAAACATGATTTTATTATTGCATTTGACAATAAGGAAGCCACAGTTTCCTGATTTCAACATATTTTCAACAGCAGAGAATTATACCTTTCTTAGGTTGGCCATGGTTTTAATGGAATGTAAATGTGCTGTTGCAGAACAAGGAGACCCATAAAAAATAAACAGGACAAATAGAAAATGGTTATGAAAAAGGCTTTCTTTGTGCTTCTTGCTCCTCTTATAGTTTGGCCACAGGACAAGGAAATGAACAAACTCTTACTTCCTAAAACAAAAGATGAGCAGCTGATATAGAAAGAGTAATTCACATGCAGGGAAAAATGTTAAATGATCATTCTATATATCATTCTATAGAGACAAAAGGTGGGAAATCAGCTTTTAACATTGACCTATAAAAGGGGGGGGGGTTTTGGGGGGGGGGGGAGG